>NC_060140.1:884666178-884871178 GCF_021461385.2 Schistocerca piceifrons
TGGCTCACCCTAGTTTTTTGTAAGTGGTCAGCCAGTCACATTTCCCTGTGCTTTCCTTTTAGTTCTTCTGTGTTTTGTTTTCTCTGTGTTTTAATTTCTTGATTACCTCTCTTCCCTCCTAATTGGTTTTAGTGCGTGTGATGCAGAGTGACTGTGTGATCATTTTGAGTGCATGTGTGTACAACACTTTTAGTTCATCATCCACATTTGTTTGTTTTCGTAAGTGTAAGGGCCCTGAGGACCTCGCCGTTGGGCACCCATTGGATTGAAACACACACACACACACACACTCTCTATGAGGAACTGCTTGAATAAGGAAGCAGTGATGTCACTAGGATTCATCTATTGGCAAGGGATTGGTGACATGTTGATCACATATCCTATGATCGTAGATCACTCCATGTCATTACAGCTGATGGAGGAACTAAAACCTCACCCTCAATTCAAGATAATGGAAGACTCTAAAGAGACATAATCAAATTTCAGAGCACTAACATGATGCATGGAGGTAATAGAGCAAAGAAAAGTGCAGAAACTGTGAAGAAACTGAACGGTTGAAAATTTCATATTTATGGACTTGGTGAACCGCATAGTGTTATTTCAAGAAAAGCAATGGAATTTCTTGGCTTTTTAACAATTAGTTGTCCTTGACATGTTTGATATTTCTTGGCAGAAGACACAAAATGCAATAAACAGATATGCAGTTTGAAACTAACAATATTTCATTGCAATCCAGCTACAGACACTTGTAGTTTTGTACATAAAATGGGCAGAGGAAACTATTAGCAGTTCAGTAGTATCCATTTTATTTTGTAATTGATGAAAATTAAAAAAAAAAAAATGACATGTATCACTTAAGCAACGTGACACTTACGATGTCAAAATCTGCTGAACCTGTTTAATGATAGCGGATTATGAGAGCAGCTGTAAAAAATTAGAATGATCACCATACCCCAAAAATCAACCATTTGTTTCATATATGATAAACTTTTTGCAAGATGTGAATATGGCTTTCAACACTCGTTGCAATGCTGTTAATGTCTGGAATGGCAAGAAAGTCTTTGGCAGTATTTGTGTAACACTTCATGTGTGAGCTGCTCTGTTGTTCAATAGTTACATGTTAACCAAACTTTAAAATACCAAGTACTGTGTTTTATGAGTTGTTACATTAATTACTTCCATTTTCCAACTCTTAAGTTTGCAATGTTTCTTGTTAACAATCACATGCATTGTGAATTTCATTTACAATGTGAAACTTCAGTGAGCTGTCACGAATTATCATCTTGGTGTCCAATAAAGTTTTCCATTGTTTGGAATTTCTTGGTGTAGGAAGTATAATTTTATGTTAAAGGGCACTTGAATAAGTAACGTAAGTTTGTAAATATGTACATCATTTGTATGTTTCCTTATGTCTTACCATGAACCACTAGACAATATTCATTCAAAAGTTTTGCAAGTTTGTACCTTGGTACAGCTACCAGCTGTGGCTTACTAACTTTCGTTTAGTAATTTTGGGGGCCTTGAAGATTGTAAATAGGAGGAGCTTTACTTGCCAGATATGCAGGGTGCTCAGAAACAGTCTGAAAGCTTGTAAAGGTGTTGCTGGGGAAGTTATGGTGTAGGAAAAAAAATTTGGAATGTTGCACCATTTCAGAGATATTTAGCATTGAAGTTAGCCAATCAGGTCATTGCTCGCACAAATTCCAGCACTTGTATGTATTAAGATGCCGTAATCTGCAGACATCTATGGGTCCATTAGCTACTACTTGAAGAGCACATTACTATTAAAATGTGCATTTTTCAAAAGTGATAAATTTAAGCTACAGTAGCAAAAGCTACATTTATTGGTTTTTAAGAAACCAAATGAAGAAAACATTTAGTGACACTGCCTCTTGCAAGCTGCTTGAATTTGTACAACTGACTGCCTGATTGGCTAACTTCAATCCCAAATAACTCTGAAGTGGCAGAAACCACACAAAATTTCATTAACAATTATTTCTCATCACAACCTCCACTGCAACTTCCTTACAAGATTTTCAAACTGTTTTTGACCACCCTTTATAACACAAAACAAATTTGGCTGAAAGTGATTTAACAAAAAGATTAACAATTAATACATAAATACCATAATTATAAATATATGGTGAGTAAGGACCCATTATTTACTTGTTGTGCCAACACTGTACAAATCGTGTAATTTCTCTAAAATGCTGTACATTTGAGGGCTGGTGAAAGTTTCACACATAGTTGTGACTTTGCATGTTCTCATGCTTGTTTTATAGCTTTTATTTTCAAATAATTTTTATTGTTTAAGTAACTTACAGGAATGTGTGTTTTCTTTTTCTTTGGCATTGCATAATGCAATGTAATTTGTGTTAGAGTTGTAAGAGTTTTATTTTTGTTGTACTGTTATCATATGTGACAGCTGACAAAGTTTGGGAATTAATTCGTGTACAAACTTTAAAAGTGAAACTCTTAGTGAATCATTACTTTAAACAAAATAATTGGGTTAGTCACTGTATTGAATTTATTGATGATAATGGATTAAAATTTGAGGTAATAACATGGCAGCAGACTGTAGTCCTGCTAGTTCACAGTTATGTGGCTCGCAAATCATAGTTCCCTACAGTCCGCGGTCCGGACATATAACACAAGGTTGTGTTTCTCAGAAAACTGCTTCAGTAGTGAATTGTAGCTTAATTTTCAGTGTTACAGTTTCAGGCACAGGTCAATGCAATGAAAGTTTGAGTACCATTTTGATATTTATTATGCAATGGGAAAATACATTAAATTAACTTGATGTCACAATCATTGATCCTCATGTATACAAACTGTAATCTATTTGGTTATCAGCCAATTTTTGTATGGCTTGTAGTTTGTCAAGCAACTTCCCCACATAATTAAAATACTGACCGTATCGCACACAGATGTACTACCTAAGATATGATGTAGGTGATACATTTATACTAGTCTCATGAAGAGGAGGAATTATTTTCAAAACTTTGTCTTTATTACATTAATTTTTATTTTCTATTTGGAGCACTGTAGTTGTAATTATTGGAAACTGATACTAATATTAATTTTTATGTGTTGTTAAATGACTGTAGATAATTGTAGTCCTTCACTGTATGGCATTTGAGAAAGAATAATGTGTGTTTGATAAAGTTGTCCGGTCACAGTAATATACCCTCATAAACAAATACTAAACATTATGTAAAGTCACATTGGGAAGTAATTTTGTGCTTTCTTTTTCAACAGAGGCAGACACGTGATACAAACATAAATTAAGATTTTAAACTCTTGTCTATATTACGCAGTCTTCTCATTTGCTTCCTCTATTGCACCAATTCCTGATGTTGATTACTTTTATTGAATTGTCTGTTCCCTAATTAAATTATGGGAAGGTTATATATGAACTTCGGCTGCTTAAGAGGATCTCCGCGAAAAAAGATGATCATAGGACAATGAAACTTCATTGAAATATTTGTAAGAATTTATGGAAGAGAAATAATGATGAAACTGTCACAAAAAGCACATTTTAATTTTCATAAGAGAGTGTAACACTTGTTAATTGCCTACCATGTTTATGTTCAGAGTTACAAACATTGCTCAGTGTGATAACCATCTGCATCCATAACAACGTGGAACCACACTAGTGATTCTATTTCACAGTTGTTTGCAGCACTATTCGAATGGTGGGCCATGGAATGTTCAGCTGTCATGACATAGCTCAAGCAGTGCTTGAATATCGCACATTGCATCCAGCATTTCAGCCTTGGTAACAGTAACTTCAACAATTTGTGGCACAATTGGCTGTCAGCCTCTCCTGGGAGCAATTCCCAAATCACCAGTTAATTAGAACTTCTGAATCACATTCTTCAACACTGTGGTGGGGAAAGAGGATCTCTCAGATTCCTTTAATGCTTTGGTACTCATTAAGAGCAGCAGCGAAACTGCTGTTGTTTTGATAAAACATCTTTACATGTGAAGTCCTATTCACCTTGTTCAGGCCCGTGTTGACTGACTGCATGCTGATGATTTTCTTTCAGCCCTACATCTCCATAAAAGTACTGGTGCCTAATGAAAAGTCATGACACAGTGCACAGTCTGGACATCATTCCTATAGAGTTGAGTACACATATGGTAAATAGTTTTCTCTCTACACGAGATGAAGCAGTGAAAGTTTAGTTACAACCACCACCACCACCATTGATCCTTCAGATAAACTCCTATACATCCCCAAAATATGATTAACGTTGATTGCTAAATATTAATTTTTCAGACCGGAATAATTAATTGAATCTTTCAAGTTCTGGTTGTATAGATTGTAGTACTGGGCAATTACACATGTGCACTATTCCCCCACCAAATAAAATGCTTAACACCTTCAAAGAAATCTTAAAAGTTCAAAAGTATGAAATTCGGTACGTAACTATGCCAAAGAATAGATACTTAATCAGGAAAGCTTTGCGGATAATTCTTGCTTATGAAACACACATTTTTGCTGTACATTTGTAGCAAATGAAATTTCATTCCGCTCATGTTGCCTCGTACTGCGAAACGTGAAAATTCCAGATTAAAAACATGAACCCTGTTTAATTTTTATTGAAATTTAGATTGGGATGAAGATATTAATGAGAAATATGTGGGTCATTTTTATTCGTGTGTGTGTGTGTGTGTGTGTGTGTGTGTGTGTGTGTGTGTGTGTGTGTGTGTGTGTGTGTGTGTGAGAGATTGATTGGAGTGTATTCGTGATAAATGTGATGCTAGTATAAATTCCTACCTGTTGTCTCCAAAATTAGAATGCGATTACATACAGTGAAAGTTGCTTTGATTAAAAGCTGATATTAATAAGTGTTTAGAACTATAATATAAAATAACTTAATACTTGAAAGTTCTGTACATATTAATAATAAATTGCATGTTCACAGTGATGATGTAAGGGAGAAGATGAAAGCAAAATACTTGAGCAATCCTGATTACAATTTTGAAAAAGTTAATCGTGCCAGTATGGCATGTGGTCCTATGGTTAAATGGGCCATTGCGCAGGTGTGTACAAATGACTCACAAAAGAAGTGCAAATTTTCTAATTTGCTTGCTGATTTACTGCAGAATTGATCAAAATGCAGACCAGAAAAATTAAGTTTCATTTGTATTTCAGATTAATTATGCAGATATGCTGAAGAGAGTTGAACCACTGAGAGAAGAACTTTCATCTCTGGAGAAACAAGCAGATGAGAACAAGAAGAAAGGAGATGAAGTGACACAGCTGATAGCACAGTTAGAGCAGAGCATTGCTTCATATAAAGAGGAGTATGCACAGCTGATATCTCAGGCCCAGGCCATAAAAGCCGACTTGGAGAATGTGCAAGCCAAGGTAACTTTTAATATGTTAATGGAATGCTTGCTTACAGTTTAAATGTCCTAACACCAGTGTGTGGTGTATAGCCAAACTTTAGGTTTCAAAATTTGTATGAGAGAATCAGTTTGTTAATATGGTAACACTTCAGACTATGTGTTATTGTTGTATTTGCTGCAGAATTTTGTTTGTTTGTATGTATTAGACCAAAGGAAATAATGACTCACCTCAGATGTCCACTTGTACTGCAGACTCGTAGGGGATAAATGAGACTATTTCAATTGAATAGTTTTCAACAAAATTCACACTTGTACAACATATATATTACTGTTGCAGTATTATTAATTAGTATTGTGATATATTGCAACAATATTATGAAAAGGGTAGTTGTTACTCACCATATAGCGAAGATGCTGAGTTGCAGAAAGACACAACAAAAAGACTGTCAGAAAATGAGCTTTTGGCCAACAAGGCCTTCATCAGAGGTAGAACATACGTGTGCAAATGCAACTCGCGCGCACATGACTGCATTCTCTGGCTGATGAGACCACACAGAGAGCTGCTGCACATGATGGGAGATGCAGCTGGGTGGTGGGGGCAGGGAGGAGGCTGGGGCAGGATAGCAGGGCATGTGGTGGGGGACGGTAACATGCTGTTTGTGGAAGCATGTAGGGACGAGGTGGAGAGAGGGTAGAACAGCTAGGTGCAGTTGGGAGGTTAGATGGAAGGTGGGGGAGGGGAAGGGGAAGGGGAAGGGGGAGGGGTTGCAGAAAAGGAGAGAGGCAAAAAGACTGTGGGTGCCTTGGTGGAATAGAGGACTGTGTAGTGCTGGAATGGGAACAGGGAAGGGGTTAGAGGGCAAGGATAAAGACTAACGAAGACTGAGGTCAGGAGGATTATGGGAATGTATAATATCTTGCAGGGAGAGTTCTCACCTGTACTGATGGTTGGTTTGGAATCCATCATTCCTCTACCACATGGTGTCCTGCTTGCCACTACTGATGCCACCTCCCTTTACACTAACATCCCTAATTTTCATGGCCTTACTGCTGTTGAACAAAACCATTCCCAATGCCTGATGGATTCCAGACTTAGTCTCCTTCCTAATCACCAGGATCGACTATATCCTCAACCACAATTTGAAGGCATTACCTGCAAACAAATCTGGGGTATGACTATGGGGAGTCGCATGGCACCGTCCTATGCCATCCTATTCATGGGCTATCTAGAAGAATCCTTCCTAAACGTCCAGAATCCCAAACCCCCCACCTGGTTTAGATTCATTGATGATGTCTTCATGATCCAGTTCAAGGGTGAAGACACCTTATCCTCACAATCCACCAGGACCTAAACACTTTCTCTCTCCTTCACTTCACCTGGTCCTACTCAACCCAACAAGCCACCTTTCTCGATGTTAGCCTCCAACTTAAAGACGGCTACATCAGTATGCCCCTCCATTACAAACCTACCAACCACCAGGAATACCTCCACTTAGACAGCTGCCACCCATTCCATACCAAGAAGTCCCTTCCATTCAGCTTAGCCACCCATGGCCACTGCATCTGTAGTGACGAGAAGTCCCTTTCAAAATACATTGAGGATCTCACTGAATCCTACACAGACAGTAATTACCTTCCCAACCTTGTACAAAAACAGGTGTCCCATGCCTTATCCCTCCAGTCACCCAGCACCTCACAAAGTCCCACCTTCTGGCCACAAAGGATCGTTCCCCTCATGACTCGGCACAACCCAGGGCTGGAGCAATTGAATCACATTCTCCATCAGGGTTCTCACTACCTCTCGTCATGCCCTGAAATAAGGTATGTCCTTCCCACTCCTCCCCACAATGATATTCTGCCACTTACTGAACCTCCACAATATCCTCATCCATCCCTACATAACTCCTGCTCCCAACCACTTGCCTCATGGCTTATATCCCTGTAATAGTCCTAGACACACAATCTGTTCCATACATCCTCCCAACTCCCCCTCCTTCAGTCTGATCACAATCACCATCCATCCCATCAAAGGCAAGGCTACCTATGAAACTAGTCATGTGATTTACAAACTAAGCTGCAACCACTGTGTTACATTCTATGTGGGCATGACAAATAACAAGTTGTCTGTCTGCATGAATGATGACTGACAAGCTATGGCCAAGAAATAGCTGGACCGTCCCATTGCTGAGCATGCCCGCCCAACAGAATGTTCTTCATTTCAGTGACTACTTCACAGCCTGTGCCATCTGGAACCTTCCCATAAACACCAGCTTTTCTGAACTGTGTAAGTGGCAACTCTTCCTGCAAATATAGCATATGTTCCCATAATCCTCCGGGTCTCAACCTTCGTTAGTCTTTATCCTTATCCTCTAGCCCCTTCTCTGTTCGCATTCCAGCACTACACAGTCCTCTATTCCAGCAAGGCACCCACAGTCTTTTTACTGCTCCTCCCCCCCCCCCCCCCCCCCCCCCCCCCCCGGTCTAACCTCCTGATTGCACCCAGCTGTCCTACCCCTTCTTACCACATCCCTGTATGTTCCCACTAGCAGCACTTTACAGACCCCCACCCATGCCTTGCTATCTTGCCCCAGCCTCCTCCTTACCCCACCATCCAGTTGCATATCCCATCATGCGCAGTTGCTTGCAGCGTGGCCTCAGCAGCCAGAGATTGCAGCAGTGTGTGTGTGTGTGTGTGTGTGTGTGTGTGTGTGAAGGCCAAAAGCTCATTTTCTGACAGTCTTTTTGTTGTGCCTATGTGTGACTCAGCGTCTCCCATATATTGTAACAACTGTCCTTTTTCACAAATTGTTACATTCCATCCTGGATTTTCCTGTTTTGATATATTGTATTAAAGGAAAATTCAGTTGAGAGAACTAATAAATTATGAGAGTGAATTGCCAGTCAATACTTACTGTCAGGAGGCGAAATGTATAGCACATGTATAAAAGTAAAAGGAGCACACTACATAGCTTTTGGAAGTAATAGTTCCTTAGTTGAGGGGCGAGGGCTGTGGTGGGGGAAAGTTGAAAAAAATAAAAAAGGACCATTCTCTCTCACACGCTCGCACCTGAGTGTGTTCGATCACTGCAGGGGTGTGTATCTTGTCCCAGGGACTGAGTGACCTGCCCTTCCTTTTTTTTTTTTAACTTTCCCCAGCATATCCCTCTGTCCTCCCTGACAAAGGAATTATTGATTCCAAAAGCTAGGTGTGTACCTTTTACTTCACATGTGCACCCAGTGGTGCTATACATTTTGTCTCCTGAAGGTGAGTGATGGGCGAGCTTTGGGAGCTAATGACTCTTTCTGGCCGAAGGGTTGAAGAGGAAGGAAGGGTGTAAAAGAAAATGACTGTCGAGGCATAGGAAATGGAAGAGAGTTTGGGAAAGTCACCCAGGACCCTTGGCCAAGGGAGACTTACGAGACAGGATGAGAAGGAAACACACTTTCCTGTCATCCTGTCCAGTGTCTTGGGCAACTTCCCCGAACTTTCCCCATCTCCTAAACCCCACCAATTCTTTTCCTTAACCCCTCTTCCGTCCTCTTCAAGCCTGTTGCCAGGAGGGGGTGTGGGGAGGGGGGGGGGGAGGAGGAGGGGGGGGGAGGAGGAGGAGGAGGAGGAGGAGGAGCCACTGGCTCCAGAAGTTCGCAAATTTGGAGACCTTCATATGTGGATTTCCTGTCGCTGCTTGGTGAGATGATTTTTTTTACCTAACCAATTAAATTACAACCTAAGATTCTACTTTCAAAAATAAATCAAATATTTCAGTATGAGAGCTTGAACAAAATTTGTAATACTGATAATCTCTTTGGCCATTGTACTGTAAAGTATATTAACCAAGTGCTGGTGTATTTGATTAAAGTAAGTAGTGCTTTGAAGTATCATGCTGATAGAGAGTAAATTTGACAAATGTAACTATCAACAGGTTGATCGATCAATTGCTTTGCTAAAATCACTTGCCATTGAGAGAGAACGTTGGGAAGCTACCAGTGAAACTTTCAGATCACAAATGTCTACCATTATTGGAGATGTTCTCCTTTCATCAGCATTTTTGGCATACGCCGGCTACTTTGACCAGCATGTGAGTACTGTCTGTAAAATACTTTTATAATAGATAGTTCAATTCTTAATTGTGAATGTAGTATAGTACATAATTACATACTATTTGGCAGAAGTAACACTGAGCATATTACCATAGTAGAATTTCTTGTATCTACTTGCATCCTGCAGATGCAGTCAATGTGCTGCTTACTGTGTTACATTAAGCAGTAGTGTCTCATTAAAGCAGTCTTCTTCATTAGTAGTACAAGGCCAACAAAACGGTGAACAGAAGATTCTCGAGTGCTGAGTGGAATACAACCCCCCCCCCCCCCCCCCCCCCAAAAAAAAAAAAAAAAAAAAAAAAAAAAAAAAAAAAAAAAAAAAAAAAATCCTTCCTTCCCACATCTCCTATCCGTTCTATATGTATATTACCGAGTGAGATGGTGCAGTGGTTACCATACTGAATTCACATTTGGGAGGATGATTGTTCAAATCCTCATCTGGCCATCCAGACTTAGGTTTTCCATGATCCCCAAATCACTCCAGGCAAATGCCAGGATCATTCCTTTGAAAAGGGCATAGCCAGTTTCCTTTCCTATTATTTTGTAACTCAATCTCGTACTCTTGTCTCCAGTGACTGTGCTGTTGATGGAACGTTAAATTGTAATGATGGAACGTTAAATTGTAATCTTTCTTTTCCTTCTATAAGCATTATTTTCAGTGCTTTGTTCTCTACCACATACACTTTCTTTTTAGTCTCTTTCTATGGATCTTCCTCACATATATGCTACCATTATCTCGATGATGATGATGATGATGATCCCAGATTTGTTTAAAATTAAAAGGAGACAAAAGTGACTGGCCAGTTCTTAACCTTGTGAAGTAAAATTCCTAGCTGAAACAAACAATAGTGTATACACTCATAAGAGAATTCTAAGAAATTAAATTATTGGATACAACTGTTAGATATGAAAACTCATTATCAAGCTTTTAGTACCTGACACTTGCCCTTTTGTTGCTTTTACCTGTCAGTTTAGAGACTTCATCTAACATTTCCCTTTCTTCAAACCTCACATATGGAAACTTAGGTTAACAAGACCAACTTTGTAAAAAAAAAAAAAAAAAATTCTGTATTTATTTATTTTGCAAATAATGTTTATTGTTATGCTTGCACTCTGGAAAATGATATGATACTTCATAAATGTGTGTGATGTTCGTTAACAATTAAGGGCAAGAAGTCAATGCGTATAACAAAAAGGATTTTTGTTAGCCTTTTCAATCTAGATTCTAATTTTTTGTAATGAAATGATGAATGCCGTAGGTGTTTTGTTCTAATGTATTGAACAAATGTATATTAATGGATGATTCAAAGCAATGAAAACAAGTAGCACACAACATTTGTTCAATGAATTGCAGTTGTGCAGACAGGTGATACTGAACAGAGAGAAGACTAGTATCCTTGGTTGGCCTGTAAGCTGTAATAAATGTTCCAGTGTATGTAAAGTGCCGTGGGGTGGTAAACATAAGAATAGTCCCCAGGTGTGTATGAAAGAGCTCAAAGAAATAGGTGCACAACATCCAAAGAACTGAATCGTTCAGGGGTACCCTTACTTGGAAGTGATGTGTGATGCCCTGCAAATAAGGTGAGCAGGATTGTGTTGTGTCCACTTACCTCATGGAGAATGTTTAGAGTGACTTTTAGCACAACAGTGACTTTTTACATGTACTGATGTAGCAAACACAAGAGACAAACTTCAGTCCACCATTACTGACAATATGCAGATGTTCTCACTTGTGGCAATATTTATCTTGGACAACACCCAGATTCACAAGAGGATTATAATTCAGAGCTGTAAGGATATCTTAAGTTGTCATGATAGGCAGTTCTCATAGGAGTGAAGAGCATAAAACATTTGTGGTGATACCTGCCTACAATGAACACAAGTAGCCAGCTAGTATTTGGAGATATGTTAACCTTGAAATGGTGCAAACAACTCTTTAATAGATTAATTATAAAAATGTTGTAGTTGCTCAATACCTTTTTAGCAGGATTTATTTTCCCAGCGGGCCATTTTGCTATTCAAACAATCGTATTACTTTCTAGAGATGGATTTCGTAGTGTAACTAGTTTCTAAGTTTATTGAATTTTGTAACAACTTGGTTTGTAAATCAGTTTCTCCTGGTGGAAAAAAATAGGTTTCCTTTATTTACACCAGTACATTGTTTATCAATAATGTTCATTTAGTTCCGAACAAATTGTGAATATTTTTTATACCAAGACTTGTAACTTTGTGGTGGACCTAGTTATTACCAACTTTAATTAAAAACTGATATGTTTGTTGTACAGTATCGCCAGAACTTGTTTGCGACATGGTGTCAGCACCTGCAGCAAGCAGGCTTGCAGTTCCGGCCAGACATCGCACGGACTGAGTATCTGTCAAATCCAGATGAGAGGCTTCGTTGGCAGGCTAATGCATTGCCTTCAGATGATCTCTGTACTGAGAATGCGATCATGCTTAAGGTAAAATTTCATAAATTGCTATTGCTCATTCTTCTAACAACTTTTCTTGCACAATGAGTTTTTTTAATAATGGGTTGTGTATAAAATATTAGTTAGTGTACCCAGTTGTTTCCCCAATTTCCAAATAGAGGCTGTTTTAGAGGTGCTTCTGTCATTGTTCAGAACAAGTGTGCTCTCTAAATAACTAATCATTAGTGGATGGTGAACACTAATATTCCTCCTTCAAAATGTACCCCTGTGATTTGCTTTGGAACATACATGCTGTGCCCCACTGTGGTTCACAAATTAAATATTGGCAAATTTGAGAATTTAGTTACATCATTGTGTAGCAGTTTGGTAAGGTTATGCACAACATACTGTGCACTCACAAATAATAAGAATCAAGCAGTTGAAAGTGGCAGAGCCTGGTAGTCCTGTCCAGAATGGTTGCTTGTTGCTAATTTAATAGTATTTTACTGTTCTTTAAAATCATGTTGCCTGTAATTCCTCTATCGAAGTATACATATTGCTAAAGAATTTTGCAGTATTTACCATCTGTGGTGGTGGTGATAGCTGCACCTTTTATTGTCATCCATAAATCCCACAATTCTTTTTGAATTTGGTAAAATGTGTTCTTGAGCCACAAAGAGTTTACATATTTGCTAGTTAAGTAGTTAGTCAAGTGCCCCATAAATCTTATTCATGATGGATCTGTTGTTGTGGAATGCATAGTTAAATGGAAGTTTTTCGCACACTTCTCACAGTATTAAATGTTCTTGTGTCTTCATGGTGTGCGTGCGTGCGTGCGTGCGTGTGTGCGTGTGTGTGCAAGTGAGGAAGAACCAACCCTGAAATTCATTTGATTAAATGAAGTGCAGCTAAGGTAATATATGCCCCTCAAAAACTTGCCTAACAGCAAGTAAAAGCTCATCAAAAAATTGAAATTGGCGTCTGGGTACAAGATAATCAAGCTATTTGCCGACATGCTACAATAACAAATTATACATTCAAAACACGCATTTTAGAAAGATCATCTTTTGTGCTCTCCCAGAAAAAAAGCAAAAATTGATGAACATGTTTATTTAAACCCAAAACATTGCAGCAGTGAAGTTGTTAAACCATAATCATAAATGCAGACATCTGCTTAGTGACAAATTTTGTCACCATTGCTGTTATTGTTTAATGCTTGCCTTACGAGCCCCACTTCTTATGCTCACAACTGTTAAAGTGTTATTTTGGGCTTTATGAGAGAAACAGGGATGTGAAAAAATGAGTTTACTTCCCCAGTTGACATTAGAAGCTTATTAGAAGTCGGTACAGTGAATTTCTGTACAATGTATAAAATGTAAATTTGAAAGAAAACTTAGGTGCTTCAGTTTCGCTTCATGCCCTCTATCACTGCTGCCAATCTTTACAATCTGTGGTGTGTAGTGTGTACGTGTGGTATATATATCAGCCATATATCTGAGTTGTCTATGTATTTGTTGCAAGTGTATCGTGTCACTTTTGAACACGAAAATCTTCAAAATATGCTATCGCAAAACCCTTGTTCTAGTTCTGTGCGACATCTCTGTCATAGCACACCACCTGCACAAAAAGTATATTTTCAGCACTTCACAAAGTGGTTTTCACCCCCTACCTGCACTCCAGTCGTTGAAGGGCCACTCCTCTCTCCTCACATCCAGTTGGTGAGCTTGTTTTGTGTGTATTAGTTTGGTGTGGTGGCTGCACTTGCTATTGGGTGACTTAACAAGTCGCCAGCCAATAAGAATTCACTAGCCAGAAAAGGGCGATGTTTCCAAAATTGTGACCCAGCATATTCTTTGAGACGCAGTATTATATATTGATGGTTGATATTGTTGCTGAATACAGTACATCAGAAATACATGCAAAAAGACGAGACTTGAGTTATAGGTGGCAGAAGAAAAGGTGGTGGCTAGACCCCTTCTTCACACATTGGCTCAATCCAGAACACTTCGTATCGACTGTCTCGTTTTTTCGGTACTGCTGCAACCTAGAAGTAGTTGTATCATAATAGCGTGGTGAAGCTAAATGTTGCAAGTTGTTTTGGCATCATCGATCATGATTTACGTTAGTATTTCCTCTCGCACATCTCCTCTCTCCACAATGGCCTAAAATATATCCTTAACTCTGGTGTTACTCCTGTTGCGAACCATTTGTCTTTTGTGCCACTTAGAACTCATTTAGTCACATCAAATGTCAATAGGAAGAAAATGAGACAAAGCCAAGTTAGATGTCGAGTAAGATTGAGGCAAACATTACTGGGAAGAAACGTAAAATTGGGGAATTTTTAACATAGATCTTATGGGTTTTTCACAGGGGCTATGAATTTATGGTGTAGAATTGTGAAAAATGTAAAATCTGAGAATGTAAAATTGCAGTTTCACTGTATTCATATAGCCTAAGGTTTCATCTTAGAATGGATGTTGCCGAGTATTTTTTCATTATTTTGATAAATTGTGCTGGGAGCTGTTACGCCACTGTGATACTGTGTACATTTTCAATATGTAAATAGTGTGTTAGTTGCTGGCATACTTCTGCATAACAGTACCATTTTAATTTAATCTTGCAGCGTTTCAATAGATACCCTCTGATCATTGATCCATCCGGACAAGCAACAGAATTCATACTGAATGAATTCCAGGATAAAAAAATCACTAAGACAAGTTTCCTTGATGACTCTTTCCGCAAGAATTTAGAGTCCGCTTTGCGATTTGGAAACCCCTTATTAGTTCAGGTAAGAATACACCTTCAATTATTTCACTGTTGTCGAGTGTTACAGAAATTTTTAAAGTACTACCTGTTCTGTTTCTTGGAGTAATTTATTCATAAATGGGATTTTGAAAGTTGTTTCTCCCTGTAATTTATGGTGATTAGAATAATATTACATTCAAAATTTGGCGTAATTTTTTCATAGGTAGTATGAAATGTGCCACAATGTTTGAGAATTAATTTGTCAACTATGTGATTTGCCATAAATTTTCACTGTGAAAAACTTCTATCTATAATTCAAGTTGTTGCTAGCTCTAGCACAGTGTATTTGTATTATTGTAATGGTAATTGACAAAGTATAAACTATTTGAAAGTGTGTAAACAATGCAACATATTATGGTATCCAGTTTCTTTTTGTGGAGAGCAGGACCACAAGGCATTCCAAATACTTAGAGTAGACACACAATAAATGTGGCACAATCTTACTTTACTTGAAGTTTCTGTTAGTACCTACATCTGTTAGTACCTACATCTGTTAGTACCTACATCTGTTAGTACCTACATCTGTTAGTACCTACATCTGTTAGTACCTACATCTGTTAGTACCTACATCTGTTAGTACCTACATCTGTTAGTACCTACATCTGTTAGTACCTACATCTGTTAGTACCTACATCTGTTAGTACCTACATCTGTTAGTACCTACATCTGTTAGTACCTACATCTGTTAGTACCTACATCTGTTAGTACCTACATCTGTTAGTACCTACATCTGTTAGTACCTACATCTGTTAGTACCTACATCTGTTAGTACCTACATCTGTTAGTACCTACATCTGTTAGTACCTACATCTGTTAGTACCTACATCTGTTAGTACCTACATCTGTTAGTACCTACATCTGTTAGTACCTACATCTGTTAGTACCTACATCTGTTAGTAGAATAGATTTTGTAAATATGTACAGATTTATAATTCTCTTTCTCTTTTTTTATGTATAGGATGTGGAGAATTATGACCCAATCCTGAATCCTGTCCTAAACAGGGAATTACGACGTACTGGAGGTCGTGTTTTGATTACCCTTGGTGATCAGGACATTGATTTATCGCCTTCTTTTGTTATTTTCCTGTCGACAAGAGATCCAACTGTTGAATTTCCACCAGACATATGCTCAAGGGTGACTTTTGTGAATTTCACAGTCACTCGAAGTTCACTTCAGAGCCAATGCTTGAATCAGGTCCTAAAAGCAGAACGTCCAGACATTGACGAAAAGAGGTCTGACTTGCTGAAGCTGCAGGGTATGTTGGTCTCTCTCTCCCTCTCTCTCTCTCTCTCTCTCTCTCTCTCTCTCTCTCTCTCTCTCTCTCTCTCTCTCTCTGTGTGTGTGTGTGTGTGTGTGTGTGTGTGTGTGTGTGTGTGTGTGTAGAGGCCTAAATGTTGGCAATATTTTTTATACAGTTTACAATAATGAAATAGAGGATTTTAGAAAATGATTACCTTTCATGCAATAGGTGAGTTCCATCTCAGATTGAGGCAGTTGGAGAAATCTCTGCTTCAAGCTCTGAATGATGCTAAAGGAAAGATTCTGGATGATGACAGTGTAATAACAACATTGGAAACGTTGAAACAAGAAGCTGCTGACATCAGCAAAAAAGTGGAGGAGACAGACAAAGTTATAGGTGAAATTGAGACTGTCTCTCAGCAGTATATGCCTCTTTCACAGGTAATGCTAATATCTGAATACTTAACAGGTAATTTTTGAGCCTTTTTGTTACTGATGAATTGACTCATTCTGTTGTAGGCTTGCAGCAACATATACTTCACAATGGATAGCCTGAACCAGATACATTTCTTGTATCAGTATTCTCTGAAGTTCTTTTTGGACATATTTAGTTCAGTTTTACACAATAATCCAAAATTGGCATCTCTCACGGACTACAGGGATCGACTGGGCATAATTACAAAGGACTTGTTTGGTGTAAGTATTACATTGCTGTGATGATTCAGCTTCAGAATTTTTTGATCTAGAGGTGTATTCCCTTCCATCAGTCTCGTGCAGTTCTTGTAATTTATGCCATGTCACAGTACTATAAGCAGCAATAACAGGCTTGGAGGGGAGTACCCAGCTTGTTTTGTTCTTGTGCTTAAACCCCCAATGTTGCCACATAATGAATTGTGCTCCAAGGAGTAATTGTCTCTACAGAAATAGGTCCCACAAACGCAATGTAAAGTATGCACAATAACCAGTAATGTTTTTCACTCACTTTGTGATGTTTCCAGCCCCCAGGCTATTACTGTACGGCGCAGCAACTGGACTGTTGTGACGCTTGGGAATATCAAGGGACTGTCTGAATATCTGAATAACAATCCAAATCAAATCCATTGATCTATGTTCTATAAATGAGGTCACATACATGCAATCACAGTTTTGTGATAGTTTTCTGGCACAGTATTTCTCATTACACAACTAGCCAAGATTGATTATTCATATGTGCTTGCTTGTTGCTGAGACGTTCAACACGCAGAACAAAATTGCATCAATGTGGTTCTAAAAAAATGTTTGACCATTGGAGGCACTTCCTACTGTGTCTTGTGCAGTAATGTAGGAGTTTCTTATCACATAAAGCTTGTTACTTAGTAAACCAACACAGCACACATTAGTAGACATACAATCACTGATTTAAAAAATGCACCCTTTTTAGGCATAGCTGATTTCACAATGAGTAATAAATTCTTTACTCACAAAACCAATTCCGAATTGGAAATGTGTGTGTGTTACATTAACAATTGAAACTCTGTGACAGACATGCCATGGCCCTACCATACATTACAAAAGCCCATTCATTATTACTGTCTGTTGCTAAGTAAACAGTGTCACAAAAAACTCTAACAACAAAGCCTGCTGACATTCATTCAAAAGGGTGTGCAAGCCAAAGTGGAAAACTGACTGACTGCAGTTCTCTGCTTTGAGCCCATTGTCTCATGAAGCATTTCCTGTTCTAGTTTCTGAACAAAAATGACCTTTCATTTGAAGCAGGAGACACAAGAAGTTATTTTAAACTTTGGAAAAACACTTTCAATCAAATTTTGTAAAATAATAATAATAATAATAATAATAATAATAATAATAATAATAATAATAAATTATACCTGTGCAACTGTAGAGGAGAGTCATGTGCAGTGCAGTTTACATAAATTAGAGATTTAAATAGAAACAACTTTATAATTTTGATCAGTTTATCTGAACTTTTGTCCTTCCTCATGTAGTTAAATTAGCAACCTTCTGTTGGTGCTCTGATGTGCTTATGAGAACAAGTTTATTAATTCCAAAAATAATTGTTTGAAATGATCAAACATTTATTTTCAGGTCTGTTACGAACGTGTTGCTCGTGGTATGCTGCACAATGATCGCATTTCGTTTGCCTTATTGCTGTGCCGCATATTTCTGAAAGGTGTGCCGAATCAACCAAGTCTGGACCAAGAATTTACTTTCTTCCTTAGGGGTAAAGAAGGTGTCATTACTACAAAGACTCCTGTTGTTGAAGGACTGAATTCTGAGCAGCTAGAGGCACTTTTCCGCTTATCCTTAAGGTAAGAACTGCGTATGAAGACCTACCTTTTGTATTGGCATTGCACTGAAACTTTAATTTATACAAATAAATGTTTCGTGTGAACGTGCAATTCTGCCTGTACAGAAAAAGTATTCTAGTGAAATGTATCTACAGAGACTTCCTTCTTTTAGGTTACCATCCTTCAAGAATTTGATTGAAAAAATAGAATCTCTGCCTGAATTTGCATCATGGTTGCAACAGAGCACTCCTGAACAGTGTGTTCCTCAGTTGTGGCAAGAGGAGAAGCCAGTTAATGCTGTAACAGCTGCTATGTATCAGCTGCTGATAATACAGGCAAGTCAAACATTTTTTTACAGTAAAACATTTCTGTGCTACTCTATACCTCTCCCTTTTCTGTGTGCTCCCCTCCCCTCCCCTCCCTCCCCACCATCCCTGGTCCCTCTTGCTCTCCTCTGCCCCTCCCTCACTGTGATTGGTGTGACTATTCTATTTTGGTTACTTTTACAAGTATAACTCTATGGTTTTTCTTTCTCTCTCACAGCCTGTGTCACTGCTGATAATTAAGAAGTGTTCTTGGATATGTGTAGACTGAAAACAAAAACCGAGCCAAAATTTTAAGTTCTGAGAAACTCGTTGAAAACATTGTCTTTATAACAGTTTTTGATTTGTTTCAAAATAAAATGTAAAAAATTCGGGAGCCCATAATTATAAAACCCATGAAAACTGTCGCCTTGGAATATTATTTTTGTAATTACTTCTTTTGTCTGAACATTTCATGAAAAGTAGTGGGTGCCAAGTTCCGTGTCCTTAAAACAGAGCTAAGTGCCCATGATGAAAGGCAAAATATACAGTTTCAAAGTAAGCAGACAACAGGTTATGGATAACATATTGGTAAAGAAAGAAGAAAACATTTTATGTTTTATACATGATGATGAAATTAAATCTTAAATAGTTGGCGCTAACTAAAAAAGTGTTCTTGAAAACTTTGTTATTAAAAAATTTGAAAAAAAGAGAAAGAAATAGGAAAGTGTAGGGTACGTTAGTGCCCAGTAGCCTAAAAAAAAGGCTATAAAAATTTAAATAAGTGTGCCTCAGACCCTGGGTACTGTATTAGTTCAGTGTAAAAAGGTTTTTTTCTCCTTTAGGTACAGAATTTTTCTGCTCCTGCTCCTCCTCCTCCTCCTCCTCCTCCTCCTCCTCTTGCTCTTGCTCTTCAGGCACCAATCTTGATATCATTCCCAGCCGTAGCAGATGATTTTTTTGTATAGTTTAATTTGTCAGCCAAGTGGAAACTGTAGTGTAATGGGTTTGGTTACAATGTGTTCCACTCCATATACTGTCTGTCACCCTGTTGATATACGTGAGCCGGCCGCGGTGGCCGTGCGGTTCTAGGCGCTCCAGTCCGGAGCCGCGCTGCTGCTACGGTTGCAGGTTCGAATCCTGCCTCGAGCATGGGTGTGTGTGTGATGTCCTTAGGTTAGTTAGGTTTCAGTAGTTCTAAGTTCTAGGGGACTGATGACCACAGCAGTTGAGTCCCATAGTGCTCAAAGCCATTTGATATACATGAAAACTTTACCTTAATTATCTTGTTTTCACAGTTATCTCTGTTACTTTCCGTAGTGGACCTGCTATGCCATGCCGCTAGATTGTGTTCTGTGGCTTATTAACCTTTTGCAGTTGGGGCGGGTGTTGAGATATCCATTCCATTCAACCTACTAAATGACGCAAACAATTTTGTGGAAACACTCATTATTTTACATGCAGCGTTTATGTGTACAGCTTCCATTACAATTGTCGGTGAACAGATCTGTTGTAACTAGCAGCTACAAACAGATCATGACGTATGCCAATCTACCAATCTGACATTTTAGAACAAACCAACAGTCCTCGTTTATGATCTTCAGTTGTTTGGGGGTTGACGTAGTTGTCTGCGTGCTTTGCACTGTGGCTTCCGAGGCACTGCCAAGCTGCTGTGCTAAAGCGTAAGTGGGGCCTCCACAGGAGGTGGAGACGTGTGCTCAATCATGGAAAATAATGAGAATTGATTTTTGCGGCACTTGACTAGATTTTTAATTTCAGTCAATGTGTTACAGTTAAACTGAAAAATTAATTTCTGTTGGTTTCAAATGTAATAAATGTTGTTGTTGTTGTTGTTGTCGTCGTCTTCAGTCCTGAGACTGGTTTGATGCAGCTCTCCATGCTACTCTATCCTGTGCAAGCTTCTTCATCTCCCAGTACTTACAGCAGCCTACATCCTTCTGAATCTGCTTAGTATATTCATCTCTTGGTCTCCCTCTATGATTTCTACCCTCCATGCTGCCCTCCAATGCTAAATTGGTGATCCCTCGATGTCTCACATGTCCTACCGACCGATCCCTTTTTCTAGTCAAGTTGTGCCACAAGCTCCTCTTCTCCCCAATTCTATTCAATACCTCCTCATTAGTTATGTGATCTACCCATCTAATCTTCAGCATTCTTCTGTAGCACCACATTTTGAAAGCTTCTATTCTCTTCTATTCCAACCTATTAACGTCCATGTTTCACTTCCATACATGGCTACACTCAATACAAATACTTTCAGAAACGACTTCCTGACACTTAAATCTATACTCGATGTTAACCAATTTCTCTTCTTCAGAAACGCTTCCCTTGCCATTGCCAGTCTACATTTTATATCCTCTCTACTTCGACCATCATCAGTTATTTTGCTCCCCAAATAACAAAACTCCTTTACTACTTTCAGTGTCTCATTTCCTAATCTAATTCCCTCAGCATCATCCGACTTAATTTGACTACATTCCATTATCCTCGTTTTGCTTTTGTTGATGTTCATCTTATATCCTCCTTTCAAGACTATGTCCATTCCGTTCAACTGCTCTTCCAAGTCCTTTGCTGTCTCTGACAGAATTACAATGTCATCGGCGAACCTCAACGTTTTTATTTCTTCTCCATGGACTTTAATACCTACTCTGAATTTTTCTTTTGTTTACTTTACTGCTTGCTCAATATACAGATTGAATAACATCGGGGACAGGCTACAACCCTGTCTCACTCCCTTTCCAACTGCTGCTTCCCTTTCATACCCCTTGACTCTTATAACTGCCATCTGGTTTCTGTACAAATTGTAAATAGCCTTTCGCTCCCTGTATTTTACCCCTGCCACCTTTAGAATTTGAAAGAGAGTATTCCAGTCAACATTGTCAAAAGCTTTCTCTAAGTCTACAAATGCTAGAAACGTAGGTTTGCCTTTCCTTAATCTTTCTTCTAAGATAAATCGTAAGGTCAGTATTGCCTCACGTGTTCCAGTGTTTCTACGGAATCCAAACTGATCTTCCCCGAGGTTGGCCTCTACCAGTTTTTGCATTCGTCTGTAAAGAATTCGTGTTAGTATTTTGCAGCTGTGACTTATTACGCTGATAGTTCGGTAATTTTCACATCTGTCAACACCTGCTTTCTTTGGGATTGGAATTATTATATTCTTCTTGAAGTCTGAGGGTATTTCGCCTGTCTCATACATCTTGCTCACCAGATGGTAGAGTTTTGTCAGGACTGGCTCTCCCAAGGTCGTCAGTAGTTCTAATGGGATGTTGTGTACTCCCGGGGCCTTGTTTTGACTCAGGTCTTTCAGTGCTCTGTCAAACTCTTCACGCAGTATCGTATCTCCCATTTCATCTTCGTCTACATCCTCTTCCATTTCCTCAAGTACATCGCCCTTATACTCCTTCCACCTTTCTGCTTTCCCTTATTTGCTTAGAACTGGGTTTCCATCAACGCTCTTGATATTCATACAAGTGGCTCTCTTTTCTCCAAAGGTCTCTTTAATATTCCTGTAGGCGGTATCTATCCTACCCCTTGTGAGATAAGCCTCTACATCCTTACATTTGTCCTCTAGCCATCCCTGCTTAGCCATTTTGCACTTCCTGTCGATCTCATTTTTGAGACGTTTGTATTCCCTTTTGCCTGCTTCATTTACTGCGTTTTTATATTTTCTCCTTTCATCAATTAAACTCAATATTTCTTCTGTTACCCAAGGATTTCTACTAGCCCTTGTCTTTTTACCTACTTGATCCTCTGCTGCCTTCACTACTTCATCCCTCAGTTAAAAAAAAAAGTTAACAAATATGTCCCTGCTTGTCTCTTTCTCAGGCATTCCGCCCAGATCGTGTGATAGCTGCCAGTCAGCTGTTGGTATCTGCCGTGTTAGGGGAAGACTTCATGCCAGCTGCAGAGAAAGAATTGGATCTGGCGGCTAGTGTAGAAACTGAGCTGAAAGCAAATGTTCCTGCCCTGTTATGCTCTGTGCCAGGCTTTGATGCCTCAGGAAGAGTTGATGATCTGGCTGCTGAACTGAGCAAACCTATTGCAAGTATTGCCATTGGTTCTGCCGAAGGTTTCAGCCAAGCTGAACGTGCCATTAACATGGCAGTGAAGACAGGAAGGTAAGTCATTTCAAATGTAATTTGCAAATTTTAAGTGGCCTATAAATTTTATGAGTAAATATTAAAAATTCTATTTTCTCAAAATATACATTCATGCAAAATTTTTAGTAGTTTTGCAAGGCAAACATGCTGAGCAGTGCTCTTTCCCAAACAATAGTAAGTAATAAAAGCAATTTTATGATAAAATACTTAAGTGCTTACTGTGTACAGGCTGGCTGAGACAGATACTGGGTATTGTGATGTTATCTATCTTTGGACAGTTCTGTAGTACATGTCATTTTGAAAGGCTGCCTAGTTTTGAACTGATCTTCTACCGGTATTTCAAAGTTCCCAGCATGAATTACAATAACATACGCCATTATTTGAGCATGAGCAGTAAATTGTAAATGGTGAAATCAAAGCAATAGCAGCTTGGCAAGTGCCCAAATTGCAAGATACATTTAACAGTTCTGGTTAATTTTGACAAGGCTGTTTTGAGGCACAATGTATTTGAAATGCACACAAATGACAAATACGCTGTGGCCCATTAACTTTTAAAAATCATGAATGAGAAAATTGGCTTCAATGATAGTGTTACGAAGTTTGACATTGGTTTAAGAAACTTTTTAATGGAAAACTGTGCCATTACTGCAAACGTGAGATCTACTTATTAGGAAAATGCAGGCAATAAGGAAAGATGGTAATTTAACAGTATATTACTTTGATGAGCCTTTTTAGGAAAAATCAGAACAATGGTTTCCAACCTGGGAGTAATTGCCCAAAGGGGTAAAATGAAACGCTGGGCAGGGTGGTTAAATAACTGTATCAGTAGCACTACCTCATTACACCAATAAATGTGAGGTAGGTAACTAATTGTAAAATTGTCAAATATTAACACCAATGCCGATGCATTAGATGAGAAACAGCATCAGGTGATAAAATTTGTTTCCTATCCAAGTACCAACTGTTGTGTTAGAACCTGATAATTTACAGCACATGAATAGCTGAGCTGATAAAAGTTGGTGTGAAAGTTGCTTTCTTATTTTTATATGTACCACTGTGCATAATAAATGACATACAAACTTGCAGGCATAATCATGGTTGCTGTGAAGTTGAAGAAATTTATGATAAGGAAAATCCGTACAGAAATCTGAGATGTATTTTGTAACAGCATTGTAATTAACATGAAAAGAGATAATTATAATTCTGCCATCAGACAAGGGCAATGTTACAGTCCTATTGCCACACTGGACTCGCATTCGGGAGGACGACGGTTCAATCCCGCGTCCGGCCATCCTGATTTAGGTTTTCCGTGATTTCCCTAAATCGCTCCAGGCAAATGCCGGGATGGTTCCTTTCAAAGGGCACGGCCGACTTCCTTCCTCGTCCTTCCCTAATCTGATGAGACCGATTGACCTCACTGTCTGGTCTCCTTCCCCAAAACAACCAACCAACCTAATGCCGCATGTGATCTGTAATAAGATTATTTTTGATCTCTTGAATGACTTTGTCGCCAGACAGATAGTGTCAATCCTACCAGTGCAATTGAAAGATGATAATTCTTCTCAATGAGTCAGGATTGTCTCATATGGTTACTAAGTGTGTGTCTGTCACAAAGACTATATGCCCTTCCTAAGTAAACAAGGAAGGCATTACTCTTATGCATCTACATAGCAACTGTCAAAATACCTGAAACACATTCTCAGTGACAGTTCAAGAAAATTTTTCCGCACAAGCGACATATCAATTGAATCCCCCTCCCCCTCCCCCTTCCATTTCCATTTCTCGCCCTTCATGCCATGTCAGTTGCCATTCCTTGGACTCTTGGTAAGACATTTAAAAATAAATCTAAATGAGGCAGAAATGAATTTGGACATCTCTGGTGCTCACTTCAGCTTGTCGCCCCCAAGTGGCCGCTTCTGTTGCTTTGATCTTAAACTAGACCTGATCTGCGAATATGTGGGGATGTGGAAATATCACATTTGCAACACCACTCACTTTTTTACGTTACCTCAGTTAACTGTGGCTCCAGAATATTGATGTTATGGTCAGCATCAATGTGGTCTGCCTCTTCAAAAGTCCAACTTCCTGACTACTTGGTACTAATAGCCAAAACGTTTGATTACATTTCTGAACTTTTTAGGCAAGTTCTAATGTCAGTTTATTTTCTATTTGATGGAATACAGGGTGCATCAAAAAGAATCATCAGATTTTAAAAAAATCGTAATTATTATGTTGTTTGAGATATTTGCATGAACAACATACTGTCGGAAAGTCAAACTTAAGAGTTTAACATGGTTCCCGCTAGGTAGCTGCAGTGTCCTCACTTCAGTTCTAGTAAAACTGGTGTCGGGACAACAGAAAGCGTTTTGTTCTACGTTTTTCGCAGTGTGCGTCAGTAATAACAGTTCAGCGGGACTTTCGTACTAGGTATGGTGTGGATACTCCTACAGCACAGATCATAAGACAATTACATGAACAGTTCTAAGAAATGTGTTGCTTGTGTGAAGGCAAATCGCCGGGCCGTCTCAGAGTGTCTGACACAGACACTGCACGCATCTGCAATAGTTTCACAAGGAGTCCACAGAAATCTGTTTGCCTTGCAGCTTAGCAGCTCAGGATGCCCCGATATCCATCTGGCATGTGTTGCGTTGACGATTAAACATGAAACCATACAGAATTCAGCTACTGCAAACTTTTCATGAAGGTGTCAAACAACAACGTGGGGAGTTCTAGCAATTTCGTTCTTGGAAAAATGGAGGTTGACAGTTTTCTTCCGCGCTTAGTGTTTAGTGACGAGGCAACATTCCTTTTAAATAGAAAAGTGAACAGTCATAATGTGAGAATATGGGGTATGGAAGAACAAGTTGTACAACATGAGGCGGACTCTTCAAGATTTAATGTGTTTTGTGCAGTTTCATGGGAAAAGGCGGATGGTCCATTTTTCATTGCTGAGAACACTGTTACAGGAAGCACATATCTCGATATGCTTGAGAACTGTATTTTTCCGTAGTTGGAGACTGATTTGAATGATTTCATTACCAACAGGATGGGGCACTGCCACACAGGCATCTGGAAGTGCGGGAATTGTTAAATCAAAGGATTACCGAACGATGCTTCAGTCGCACTGGACCAAATGATTCAGCTTTACATTACTGGCTTCCAAGGTCACTGGACCTGATTGTGTGATTATTTCTTGTGGGGGTTTATGGAAGACTTTGCTTATGTGCCTCCATTACCAACAACAATAAATGAATGAATCGAGACATCGCATAACAGCAGCTGTAGAAGCTGTAACTCAAGACATGCTAGCTGCAGTGTGGGAACAATTTGAATACCACATTGACATATACCGCACATATCAAGGGGTGCATATTGAATACCTATGAAAAAGTATGACAAAAAAAACAACTTTTTGAGTTTTCCTTTCATCAAAACACAAAATTCATTGTGTATGTTCATTAGTTACAGAAATATAGACGTGCCAAATCGTATGATTCTTTTTGATAAACTCTGTGTTGTGAACATTGTGAACAAACGGATGGCATGGCGATAGGTAGTCAGATATTGCCTGTCTTGGCAAACTTACACATAGAGCACTTGGCGAAGACACCAGAATCCACAAAGTTCAAACCAACGTGTTTTTATTGATATATGGACACCAAATTTGTTGTGTATCCTCATGGAATGGAAAATGACTTGAAAATTTCCTTGAATATTTAAAGTCTGTCCTTGGAACTCTATCCTTGGACTTGCTAGTTAAGAGAGAACTGGATGGATGTCTCGGTCATAGTGTATGTAGGAAACACATACACACTGATTTCTACCTCCATGCCTCAAGCCTCCACCATTGGTTGCAAAGAAATTGGATGCTAGACTCTGGTCTATTGAGGTCGAATGCTTTCAGACTATGAGAGTCTCACCTAAGAATTAAAACACAATCGTCAAATTTAGCAGTCATTGCAGTCAAAATTTAAAACATTTGAGCAAGAGGTTCATTCTAGGACAAACAGAAGCCAAAAATCACTTGCTTACCTTGAGATGGCCCATTATCCAGAACTTCAGTAATCTCCTATGGAAACATGTCGTCCAATATATTCTGCTCCTGTCAACAAAGATTAAAAAAAATCTTTGTAGTGTTAAAAAGGATGTCGGTCTCAGAAAGCCATGTGTTTGTACTCTATTCCTTGTGAATGTGGCACCTCATATGTAGAACAAGCTGTGAGAACAGTCAAGGAGAGGTCTAAGGAACATTGGCAACACACTCAATTGAAATAAGCAATCAAATCAGCTGTCATAAAGCACTGCTTTGAACGTAATCATGAAATGTAATGAGACCAGTACTGTGGTGCAAATGTGAAGTTCCTGGGCAGCATGATTAAGGAGTCTACCGAAGTAAAAAAATGCCACAAAACCTAACAGGAAAAGTAGGTTTCAGTTTACACAAGGTGTATGTCAGAAACAGCATCACGTGTAGTGTAATTAATGTGCTGAATTTTTGTATAGCTCAACAGTTTGAAGAGTGTGCCATAGAGCTGGCTTTAAATAATTCTTACATAGCAGTAGTAGCTTTATACAGGGCACCTTCAGTTAACTTTAGCATTTTTCTGAAACAGTTAGAGGCACTCTTAATATACATGTTTAAACTTGACAGAGATGTCTTAGCTGTTGGAGACTGCAATGCAAATTTACTAATGAACTCCAGAGACAGAATAGATCTTGAGAATTTGATGTCCTCATATAATCTTGCTTCTGTTGTAAATTTTCCCACCAGAATAACTTCACGAACAAAATCATTAATTGATAATGTATTTATTGACATAACCAAGATTGATGATATAGCTGTTAGGCAAGTCCTGAATGGTCTCTCTGACCATGATGGACAGAGGCTCACCATTAACAGTTAAAGTATTTGAGAGATTAATAGTGATCCCAACTGGAAAATTACTAGGAAATCTACTGATGAAACTACTGAGATCTTTAAACCACGTCTCCAAAAAGTAGACTGGGGTCCAGTATATAATTTAGAAAATGACAATTACAGATACAACCTTTTCAGTAATGAAGTGGCTCTAATATTTGAGAGTACCTTCCCAAAAAGAATATGTAAAACCCATACTAAAAAATCCACCAACAAGCCTTGGATTACCACTGTAATTAGGATTTCTTGCAAAAGAGAGAGGGTTGTACATTGGCTCAAAAAAAAAAAAAAAAAAAGATGACCCTAACCTTTTAAATAACTATAATCAATACTGTAAAATATTGAACAAAGTCATTCAGAAATCAAAAAGTATGTATCTGTGCTAAAACATTAATAACTCCACTAACAAAATCAAAACTATATGGGAAGTGATACAAAATGAGACTGGTGCAAATTACCCCAACAACAAAATATTGCTCATAACAGTGAAGGTAAGCTAATTCAAAATCCAAGACATTGTAGCTAAAATCTTTAATGAGCACTTTTTAACTGGTGCTGAGAAAACAGCAGGCAGAGGCTCTTCAGAAAAGGCAATAAAAACTCTGAAAGAACTTCCCCTAACTTTATAGACATGATAGGTATGGCCCCCATAACCATGCAAGAAGTAAGAAAAACCGTAGTGCCTCTAAAAAGTAAAAATTCATCAGGTGAAGACAATATTTCCAACAAACTGATAAAAGCCAGCTGTAATCAACTCTCTAAAGTTCTAGCTCATATATTCAATTCCTCTCTAAATCGAGGTATCTTCCTTGACAGAATGTAGTCTGTTACTGTGGAGCCCCTCTACAAAAAAGGTGATCCTACAGATGTTTCAAACTATTGTCCTATCTCTCTTGTAACAGCATTTTCTAAAGTCTTTGAAAAATTAATACATGTCAGGATTGTCAATCACCTTGAAAAATTTGCACTAATTAGTAAACAACAATTTGCTTTCAGATCAGGAATATCTACGACCGATCAATTTATACACTTACAAATATTGTTTTAGAATGCCTTGACAAGAAAAAATTACCGCTTGGCATATTCTGTGACCTGATTAAGGCTTTCGACTGCGTCGATCTCGGAATACTTTTAGGAAAAGCAGCCCAATATGGAATCCCTGGACAAATGGGTAACTGGCTCAGATCATATCTAGAAGACGGACAACAAAAAATAGTATTAGATGTTAACACTCTACAAGTAGGAAAGGTAGAGTCTGACTGGGGAACAGTACATCATGGAGTTCCACAAGGGTCAGTCCTTGGTCCCCTCCTAGTTATTATATTCATATTAATGACCTAACCCTGTCCTCAGACAGTGCTAGCAATATCACAATGTTTGCAGATGACACAAGTATAGTGTTAAATGCCAACCAAGCACTTGCAAATGTTCTGAACTGGTTCACAGCAAATTCTCTAGGAATAAATCTCAGTAAAAAAAAATTACAGCAGTCCCAATCCAGTTACATAAGCACAGAAGAGATTAATATTGCACACGAGAGCCAACAGTTACAGAGCGTTCAGTGCACAAAGTTCCTAGGCGTTCACATAGATAACTGGCTCAACTGGGAATTTCACTTACAGCAAACACTAAAAAAGCTTAGCTCAGCAACATTTGTCATCCGAATAATCTCCAAAATTGGAGACATCAACGTATCAAAGTCTGCATATTTTGGCTATTTTCATTCAGTGATGTGCTATGGAATAATCTTTTGGGGCAACTCACCACTTTCAAAAAAAATTTTTGTAAGCCAGAAAAAAGTTGTCCGAATTATATGTAGTGTTCCTCCAAGAAGCTCATGTCACAATCTTTTTAAACAGTTAGGTATATTAACCACTATCTCACAATATCTCCTCTCACTCATGGCTTTCACACTTCTCTATTCCTCTGAATATGAAGCAAATGAGGCATACCATCATTATAACACAATATGGAAAGGTGATATGCACTGTGACCGGAAAATCTCTATATGCACTGTGACCGGAAAATCTCTCTCTGGTACAAAAAGGCATAAAGTACGCAAGTACAAAAATCTTTAACACACTCCCAAATAATATAAAGTCTCTTAAAAAAATAAAACGCTATTAAAAAAAAAAGCTAAAGAAATTCCTGCTGGAAAAATGTTTTTATTCTTTCGATGAATCCTTCAGCAGAGATAAATAATTTGAGTAATTTAGATTATTTCCTTTGTCATTGTATCTGTATTTTTTTATCACTATTGTATTTTTGTATTGTATGGTTTATTATCTCTATTATATTATCATATTATCATATTGTACCAGTTTTGAATCACTCATCTACCATGTGTAATATACCAGTATGTATTGTATTGTATGATATCTGTATTGTATCTGCTTTGACTTGTTCCACATCCATGCGTAATCATGCCATACTGGATCTATGGAATATGTATCTCAAATAAATAAATGAATGAATGAGGTGTGGTACTCGGTTAAGATATCACAAGCCACCACATCAATCAAGACTGAAACACAGAGACAATTTGTGTTTCGCTGAATATCATTGCAGGATCAGAAAAACAATGGAGCATAAAGTGTGTAGTTGGCATCAGCAGTCGAACTCACAATCAGCTATAAATAGCAGCTTGAGACCAACAATCTTTTGCAGTCTGGTTGGAGTCCAGGCAGCGAGTATAGATAGCAGCACAACTTGCAGCACCTGAAGGAGACAACTGAGTCACTTGGTTGAATATTGTGCATAAAATGGAAATGACATGACAGAACATCCGGAAGTACATCATTAATCTGTCACACAGAGAAAACCTGACAGAAGAATACTTGTTCCTGGGATTGCTGGACGCTACTATACCTGGCGAAGATATTTTCTGATGACTGAAAAATTTTAATGAGGAAAATGAGACGCATTAGTCAAAGTTGGTAGAGGTGTTCGTACAATGGAGCACCATACACATTGGGTGTTCACCTGGATTTCTTGCTTGTTAAAAGAAGTTGCTCCAAATGCACCATTCAACCACTATATTGTACATATTTATGCTCTGGCAGTGAAAGCCCTTCCATCTGATTTGTGGCATGTACTCTTAGGTAGTAAAGTTTGTAAACCATGTCTGAGGTAATGTAAAAAACATGAGTTCGAGTTCTCGGATAGTTGTACAAAGAGGTTCAAGTTAAATTTGATGTGATCTTTCTCTACACAGAAGTAGATGACTATCACAGGCTAGGTATTGTATTGAGTGCTCGATCTTTGATGGCAAATTGCTTTATTTCTGGAAAAGGCAAAGGTGGAAGAAGATACACTTGTGTGTCAAAATAACAGATAATTCATTTAAAGTGACATCTCTCATGGATCTTTTTGTAGAAATAAATATGTTTAACTTCAGCTTGCAAGGAAATATGGTGAATATTTTGTCAGCACAAGATTAAGTTTGTTAGTTTTTTCACAAATCGGAGCTTTACCAACGGAGGGTGAAGTTAAATACATTTCAGTTTTTCTGGAACAGATAATGATACTGAACACCAACATTGAAAACTCCTCATTTGCACATGGACTAAATCAGCACTTATCAGTAATAGTCAGTAACTATTTTCCTAAACTGGAGAATCAACAAGTAAATGCCTTGGTTTAAAGGCAGTTTTCAGAGAGTGAATGAATATTTTGTGACAGTGAAGTAAAAACCAATGCAGAATTTGACTACTGGTACATGAAAACAATACACTGAAAAATATTTCACTAAAACAGTACTAGTAACATTCTGGAGAAAGATTGGTGTTGACTATACATTATTATTGGAAAAAGTTGTAAGATTGCGGATTCCATTCATCACAAAACGTATGTGAAACTGAATTAGTTACTATGGTGGCAATGAGAACAAAAACTAGGAAATGATTGAACTTAGAACACAGTTTTATGAGGTGCATTGGCCAAGAGCAAACCGAATATGAAAAAGATTGTTAGAAAGATGCAGTATGACATTGTTAGAAAGATGCAGTATGAAGCATCTCGTTGACTTGTTTTAATATGACACCTACATAAACATCAGTGTGTTATAGTGAAATATTACGTATTTTCCTGTAATTTAAAAAAATAGTAGTATTCAAATGGTTTCTTTCCAATCTTAATTTTAGCTAGATACTAAACTCTGTTGGGTTTTTGGCTTTTGTATGATCTAGTTCAGGGGTAATGGTGTCGGAAAGGTTGAGAAACACTGCATTAGAATAATATGTGATGGTAATGATGATTTTGAAGTTACGATAGCAAAAGTTTCTCAGATGGTTATTCTAAAATTCTCTCTCTCTCTCTCTCTCTCTCTCTCTCTCTGGTTTTGTCCTTGAGAACAGTTTGAAGTGCTTGCCATCACTTGTGCATCACTGAGCAGTTCTTACTCTGAAGTTTTCTCTACAACTGAGTGAGAACAATAGGAAAGCTGGTTTCATGGTCTTGCTTCAAAATAGAAATATTCCCCGACTGCAAATCATACCAATACCGAATAATGCACAAAAATTATCTGGACTTCATTTTGGCTGCGAGTGTTTCCACAGTATTGGGTTTACCATCATGACACTGTCTGTATAATCATATCAGATTTATTCAATCACCAATGTGGTACGAGCATGTTCCTGCTGTATGTCATATCTCTGGTCACAGAAAACAATTGATATATTTGTAACATAACTGGCCACTAACAAAAAACCATTCCTTTTGTAGATGGGTACTTTTGAAAAACGTACACTTGGCACCTCAGTGGCTTGTGCAGTTGGAGAAGAAACTACATAGCCTACAGCCTCATGCCAGCTTCCGGTTATTCTTGACGATGGAGATCAATCCAAAAGTACCAGTCAACCTGTTGCGAGCAGGACGCATCTTTGTATTTGAGCCACCACCTGGCATTCGAGCCAACCTGCTGCGCACGTTCAGCACTGTGAGTAAAAGAGGAATTGTAGTATTTTTTACGGTATATTATGATTAGATGGTTGATTCTATGAAGTTAAGGCATAAGTTGGTGCAGAATTACTTAGTTTATATTGTCTGATAAAGTGAAGAGATTAGAAACTTATCAAATAGCATTAAATATTAGAAGAAATAAATTAGTACCAGTTAAGTGCAAGCAGGGAATTTTAGTTAGTTATGTTGTTCTTGCTAATGAATACTCACTTAGCTGCATATGTCTTCCTCTTTGGTAAATCTTTCTGGCAAGAGGCATTGATTTATGTTCAACATATCCTTTTGTCCTGTACCTCTTTCTTAATTTGTTGGTAGCTTAATTATTTTATTTAATCATCATCCAAGAATCAAGTTCTTCTCCTCCTCCCTCTCCCTCTCCCTCTCCCTCTCCCTCTCCCTCTCCCTCTTCTTCTTCTTCCTCTTCTTCTTCTTCTTCCTCTTCTTCTTCTTCTTCCTCTTCTTCTTCTTCTTCTTCTTCCTCTTCTTCTTCTTCTTCCTCTTCTTCTTCTTCCTCTTCTTCCTCTTCTTCCTCTCCCCCTCCCCCTCCCCCTCCTCCTCCTCGTCCTCCCCCCTCCCCCTCGTCCTCGTCCTCCCCCCCTCGTCCTCCCCCCCTCGTCCTCCCCCCTCCCCCTCGTCCTCCCCCCTCCCCCTCGTCCTCCCCCCTCCCCCTCGTCCTCCCCCCTCCCCCTCGTCCTCCCCCCTCCCCCTCGTCCTCCCCCCTCCCCCTCGTCCTCCCCCCTCCCCCTCGTCCTCCCCCCTCCCCCTCGTCCTCCCCCCTCCCCCTCGTCCTCCCCCCTCCCCCTCGTCCTCCCCCCTCCCCATCGTCCTCCCCCCTCCCCCTCGTCCTCCCCCCTCCCCCTCGTCCTCCCCCCTCCCCCTCGTCCTCCCCCCTCCCCCTCGTCCTCCCCCCTCCCCCTCGTCCTCCCCCCTCCCCCTCGTCCTCCCCCCTCCCCCTCGTCCTCCCCCCCTCCCCCTCGTCCTCCCCCCCTCCCCCTCGTCCTCCCCCTCCCCCCCTCGTCCTCCCCCCCTCTCCCCCTCGTCCTCCCCCCCTCTCCCCCTCGTCCTCCGCCCCCCCTCCCCCTCGTCCTCCGCCCCCTCCTCCGCCCCCCCTCCCCCTCGTCCTCCGCCCCCTCCTCCGCCCCCTCCTCCCCGTCCTCCGCCCCCTCCTCCCCGTCCTCCGCCCCCTCCTCCTCGTCCTCCCTGCAGTCTTTCCATCAGTAACTCTTTGTTGCAGCCAAGTTCTTCACGATATATGTCCCAGCCCAGATGTTTTCCTCCTCCTTAAAATTTCCATTAGTTTTCTCTACTAACTGTAAGTGTCCTTCAGACCTCATTCTGTCAATGCATTTCACTTTTTGCATTTTTTTTCCACAACTACATTTCAAAACTTTAAATTACTTTTTAACTGCCCATAATTCACTGCCATACATTACTACAATCCAAATAAAATACCTGTTGAATACAGGGTGATTCAAAAAGAATACCACAGCTTTAGGAATTTAAAACTCTGCAACGACAAAAGGCAGAGCTAAGCGCTATCTGTCGGCGAATTAAGGGAGCTATAAAGTTTCATTTAGTTGTACATTTGTTCGCTTGAGGCGCTGTTGACTAGGCGTCAGCGTCAGTTGATGCTAAGATGGCGACCGCTCAACAGAAAGCTTTTTGTGTTATTGAGTACGGCAGAAGGGAATCGACGACAGTTGTTCAGCATGCATTTCGAACGAAGTATGGTGTTAAACCTCCTGATAGGTGGTGTATTAAACATTGGTATAAACAGTTTACAGAGAATGGGTGTTTGTGCAAAGGGAAAAGTTCTGGACGGCCGAGAACGAGTGATGAAAATGTAGCACGCATCCAGCAAGCATTTGTTCGCAGCCCAGGAAAATCGACTCGCAGAGCTAGCAGAGAGCTGCAAATTCCACAATCAACTGTATGGAGAGTCCACATTGGCACTTATCTGTCCGTAACTACCTGAACGTCAACTACCCGAGGCGATGGATCGGCCACCAGGCAGCCCGTGACAGAGCACTTCATCACTGGCCTCCAAGAAGCCCTGATCTTACCCCCTGCGATTTTTTCTTATGGGGGTATGTTAAGGATAGTGTTTCGGCCACCTCTCCCAGCCACCATTGATGATTTGAAACGAGAAATAACAGCAGCTATCCAAACTGTTACGCCTGATATGCTACAGAGAGTGTGGAACGAGTTGGAGTATCGGGTTGATATTGCTCGAGTGTCTGGAGGGGGCCATATTGAACATCTCTGAACTTGTTTTTGAGTGAAAAAAAAACTTTTTAAGTACTCTTTGTAATGATGTATAACAGAAGGTTACATTGTGTTTCTTTCATTAAATACACATTTTTAAAGTTGTGGTATTCTTTTTGAATCACACTGTATATCTCTAAATTATCTGAGTTCTTTTCACTGCCAGCAGACCTTTCACCTTTAAAAAAGCTTTTTTCTCATAGATATTGTACTTAATTCCTCCATACAGCTTCCATTTTCTGTTACCAAGCCTTATGAGAAATTACAAGATTTTAGTAGTTCCAATGTCTTTCCTTACAATAATATTGGTCTGGTCTGTCTGTATTCATCCTCATTCCATAAAGTGTAGTCTTCCTGATTCAGCCAATACTGCTTTATTATCTATGTGATTGATTGACTTTTCCTTTCTCCTGCTATAATGCCCCTCTCCCTTTGCAGTCAGCAAACTTCCAATTTACACACTGTGTGTGTGTGTGTGTGTGTGTGTGTGTGTGTGCGCGCGTCCGTCTGTCCGTCCACAATTCAGTTATCTTCTGGCATGCATTTGTACCACGTGCAAGCATGATCCATTATTGTCTTTCTTTCATTGAAGCATAGTTTACTAGAAATCAGGATGAATGTAGTATTTGCAAATTTACTATAATAATTGACAGTGTATTTTGTGTTTTTGGTGAGGATGAATATCTCTTCAATTTTATTGTACATTAATAGCTCCTTTAATGTAACATTCTTATAGATTTTTATTGGTGTCCTTTGCAGGTGCCAGCATCTCGCATGATGAAGGCGCCAAATGAGAGGGCCCGACTCTATTTCCTTCTAGCCTGGTTCCATGCAATTGTGCAGGAGAGACTTAGATATGTCCCATTGGGCTGGGCTAAGTACTATGAATTCAATGAAAGTGATCTCAGAGTGGCATGTGACACATTGGATACCTGGATTGAAGCAACTGCAATGGTATTTGATCTTGAGTGGCAAGAGAATGTAACTTCTCACAAAATATTATACAAATTGATATTGATTTGATGACTGTTGTTTTTTTTTTTCCCCCCTCCAGGGACGTACAAATCTTCCTCCAGAGAAGGTGCCATGGGATGCACTAGTTACTTTGCTCTCTCAGTGCATTTATGGTGGAAAGATAGACAATGATTATGACCAGCGTTTACTATCATCATTTCTAGCTAAACTTTTTACAGCAAGAAGTTTTGAAGCAGATTTTGCTCTTGTTGCAAATGTGGATGGAGTCGCTGGTGGTCCAGGTGGTCAGAGGCACATTACTATGCCAGATGGAACAAGGAGAGATCACTTCCTGCACTGGATTGAGTCTCTGGCTGATAGACAGACACCTTCCTGGCTTGGGTTGCCCAACAATGCTGAGAAAGTGCTGCTTACAACGAGAGGTAAAACTAAAGCATTAGTGTTGTGTTTACATTGTTTGTTGTGTGCAGATTGGGTCCTTCCTGGCTTTACATTTTACAGGTTATTGGGAAAGTGAGAGAATTTGGTTTAATTGAGTCACTTGCAAATTCTGTAAATCATAATTTCAGCCTCTAGTTATGGTACAGAAAAAGTCAGTTGTACAATTACAACATATTTTCTCAGTTGCAATATGCTGACCATTTACATGATTTTTTTAGTTGAAGACATGGTGTAGGGACTTGAAGTTGATGAGGGGAGACTGCATACTGAAAGTAAATAATTATGTTTGGTGTGTGTGTGTGTGTGTGTGTGTGTGTGTGTGTGTGTGTTTTGGATTTTTCCATTGTTTAGACTCTGTTCTGCTGCTCTGGTGGGAAAAGACTTGACAGTATCTGAGAACATTGATTATATTTATTTTCAGATTTTGTGGCATAGTTCTGAAATACAGTTGATGGTCACTTGTATAAAGATGGTAATAGCAGTGACCGTGTACACAAAGTGTGTTCAAACATATGTAAAATAAGTGGCATTAGTACCGACTTCTGCAGGACACCTGATACATCCTGGCATTGCAACTTTTGGCTTCCCTTCGTTACAAAAGATTGATAACCTGTAATATATAGTAGAAATCATTTGTGAACATTTACAAATAACAATACAGTTTAAATTTTTGCAGTCCTTATTCTACTTCAGTACCACAATTGTTGATGACCCTTAGCCTCGTCAACAATGTGACTCCATACACCTCAATTACATGCTTTCTTCTGTAGCACAACCTTCCTTTCCTTATTATTTTGAGCATTCTGTCATTTGCCATCCTCTTTGTATGGCTTTATCAGTGTATTTTCAAAATTGATGAATTAACTGTAACTTTCCTCTGTATTTCATTGTCCATTCTACTCACTCATATGTAAGAACTGGACGTACAGGTAAAAGTATAATGTTTACTTCATTGTTCATGTTGTTAAATTTGTAAATATCTGTAATTTGCAAAACAGGCTCTATTCCCTGCTTCTATCCTTTACGTAATACATTCTCAGATATACATTCCCATATTTTTGTCACTGTTTAAAAGGACACCTACATAATTGAAGCAGCTGACACCTTCAAAATAATTGTTAGAGGCATTCAGGCTGTGTGGTGGTTAGCTGGTCTTGGTATTGGAGACACTCATATAATTTCAATTATAGTGTGTCCAATTTTTGCTCCTTCCACTTACATTGCATAGTGTTTTGAAGTGTGTTTTTTATCACTTACCCCGATTAAAATACCATCTTCGTATCCAACATGACTTGATATCGTTATTGTATCTCTCTTGGTCCTTATTAAAAACTAAATAAATTGCTTAACCAATACTATTCATTTAGTAAGAAATAGAAAATTAAAAATTCCATGGGCCTAATTAATCAGACGAGACACAAAAATACCAGTAAATGAAAAATTTATCTCATTAAATATCACTTATCTATACACAAATGTAGCAATTATTGAAACCATAAATATCATAAGAAATAACCTACAGAAATTTGGCAAGCCGCCCTCCCCCTTTCCCCCAAAGGTTGTTTTGACTTTCCTATATGCTGAGTGCAAAATGGCTAAGCAGAGATGGCTAGAGGACAAATGTAAGGATGTAGAGGCTTATCTCACTAGGGGTAAGATAGATACTGCCAACAGGAAAATTAAAAAGACCTTTGGAGAAAAGAGAGCCACTTGTATGAATATCAAGAGCGTTGATGGAAACCCAGTTCTAAGCAAATAAGGGAAAGCAGAAAGGTGGAAGGAGTATAAGGGCGATGTACTTGAGGAAATGGAAGAGGATGTAGATGAAGATGAAATGGGAGATACGGTACTGCGTGAAGAGTTTGACAGAGGACTGAAAGACCTGAGTCGAAACAAGGCCCCGGGAGTACACAACATTCCATTAGAACTACTGACGGCCTTGGGAGAGCCAGTCCTGACAAAACTCTACCATCTGGTGAGCAAGATGTATGAGACAGGCGAAATACCCTCAGACTTCAAGAAGAATATAATAATTCCAATCCCAAAAAAAGCAGGTGTTGACAGATGTGAAAATTACCGAAATATCAGTTTAATAAGTCACAGCTGCAAAATACTAACGCGAATTCTTTATAGACGAATGGAAAAACTGGTAGAAACCGACCTCGGCGAAGATCAGTTTGGATTCCGCAGAAATATTGGAACACGTGAGGCAATACTGACCCTATGACCTATCTTAGAAAATAGATTAAGGAAAGACAAACCTACATTTCTTGCATTTGTAGACTTAGAGAAAGCTTTTGACAATGTTGACTGGAATACTCTCTTTCAAATTCTGAAGGTGGCAGGGGTAAAATACAGGGAGCGAAAGGCTATTTACAATTTGTGCAGAAACCAGATGGCAGTTATAAGGGTCGAGGGGAATGAAAGGGGAGCAGTGGTTGGGAAGGGAGTGAGACAGGATTGTAGCCTCTCCCCTATGCTATTCAGTCTGTATATTGAGCAAGCAGTAAAGGAAACAAAAGAAAAATTCGTAGTAGGTAGTAAAATCCATGGAGAAGAAATAAAAACTTTGAGGTTCGCCGATGACATTGTAATTCTGTCAGAGACAGCAAAGGACTTGGAAGAGCAGTTGAACGGAATGGACAGTGTCTTGAAAGGAGGATATAAGATGAACATCAACAAAAGCAAAACAAGGATAATGGAATGTAGTCGAATTAAGTCGGGTGATACTGAGGGAATTAGATTAGGAAATGAGACACTTAAAGTAGTAAAGGAGTTTTGCTATTTGGGGAGCAAAATAACTGATGATGGTCGAAGTAGAGAGGATATAAAATGTAGACTGGCAGTGGCAAGGAAAGCGTTTCTGAAGAAGAGAAATTGGTTAACATAGAGTATAGATTTAAGTGTCAGGAAGTCATTTCTGAAAGTATTTGTATGGAGTGTAGCCATGTATGGAAGTGAAACATGGACGATAAATAGTTTGGACAAGAAGAGAATAGAAGCTTTCGAAATGTGGTGCTACAGAAGAATGCTGAAGATTAGATGGGTAGATCACATAACTAATGAGGAGGTATTGAATAGAATTGGGGAGAAGAGGAGTTTGTGGCACAACTTGACTAGAAGAAGGGACCAGTTGGTAGGACATGTTCTGAGGCATCAAGGGATCACAAATTTAGCATTGGAGGGCAGTGTGGAGGGTAAAAATCATAGAGGGAGACCAAGAGATGAATACACTAAGCAGATTCAGGAAGGATGTAGGTTGCAGTAAGCACTGGGAGATGAAGCTTTCACAGGATAGAGTAGCAAGGAGAGCTGCATCAAACCAGTCTCAGGACTGAAGACAACAACAACAACAACATATGCTGAGTCAGTCCTTCGGACAATCATATCTCTTTTGATTTCTTCATATTTTTCATGCAGCCTTTTGTCTTAGCTTGCCTGCATTTCCTATATATTTCATTCCTCAGCAACATGTATATCTGTATTCCTGAATCTCCCTGAATATTTTTGTACTTCCTTCTTTCATTAATTAACTGAAGTATTTCTTCTGTTACCCATGGTTTCTTTGCAGTTATCTTCTTTGTAACTGTGTTTTTCTTTGCAACTTCTGTTATTGTCCTTTTCAGAGATGCCCATTACTCTTCAACTGTACTGCCTACTAAGCTATTCCTTATTGCTGTATCTATAGTCACAGAGAACTTCATGGTAATCTCATCATTCCTTGGTACTTCTGTATCCCACTTCTTTGCATATTGATTCTGTCTGACTAATATCTTAACTTAGGCCTGCTCTTCATCACTACAACATTGTGATCTGAGTCTATATCTGCTCCTGGGTATGCCTTGCAATCCAATATCTGATTTTGGAATCTCTGTCTGATGATGATGTGATCTATCTGAAATCTTCCCATATCTTCCAGATCTTTCCAAGTATACCTCTCCTCCTCTTGCTCTTCTTGTGATTCTTGAACAGAGTAATCGCTATTACTAGTTGAAATTTAGTACAGAAGTCATCGTCTTTCTCCTCTCTCGTTCCTTATCCCAAACCCATATTCTCCTGTAACTTTTTCTTCTACACCTTCCCTTACAACTGCATTCCAGTCCCCCATGACAATTAGTTTTTTCAACTCCCTGTACATATTGTATTACCCTTTCAATATTCTCGAACTTAATCTCTTCATCTTTAGCTTGCGACGTCGGCATTTATACCTGAACTATTGTTGTCAGTGTTGATTTGCTGTCGATTCTGATAAAAACAACCCTATCACTGAACTGTTCAGAGTAACCCACTCACTTCGTTTTCATAACGAATCCTAATCCCATTATATCATTTTCTGCTGCCGTTGATATTATCCTATACTCATATGACCAGAAATCCTTGTCTTCTTTCCATTTCACTTCACTGACCCCAATTATATTGAGATTGAGCATTTCCTACCTTCTCTGCCGCTTTCAAGCTTGTGACATTCCATGCTCCGACTCATAGAACATTTCCCATTGTTTATTCAATCTTTTTCTTGTGGTCACCACCTCCTTGGCAGCCCCTCCCAGAGATCTGAATGAGGGCCTGATCCGGAATCTTTTTGCTAATGGACAAATCATCACGACACTTTTCAACTAAAGACCACATATCCTGTGGATACAATGTATGTGTCTTTAATGTAGTGGTTTCCATTGCCTTCTGCATGCTCATGTTGTTGATCATTATTGATTCTTCTCCCTTAGGGGCAGTTTCCCACCCCCAAGGACAAATGTGTGCCCGAACCTCTGTCCACTCCTCCGCCCTCTTTGACAAGGCCATTGGCAGAATGAGGGTGACTTCGTATGCTGGCATCCTTCAGCTGCTAATCCTGATCATTAATCAAAATTTAAGCGGTTGCAGGTTTTGAGCCCAGTACCAAGGACAGGATGCTACCCCGAGACCGACTGCAGGTAGTGGCCAACTATAAATATGTGAACTGATCAGTCTCCTAGAAATATGTCTATCACTCATTTAATTCTTCCAAGGAGAGGTATACAAGCAGCATGATTTATTTGCCATGGGAATCTGTATTGCAGGAACCCTGGCAGATATTTTCTTAGATAACTTAAAAAATAATTTTTTTAGAGAACAAATCCAATGGGCTGATAAAATTGCTTATTACTGATGATGTGCTTATGATACCCCCATTCTTGTTGATGGAAATAGTGATGAAATTAACGAGTTTCCTTAGCAAATGAACGATATGTGCAATATAAAATTTACCATTGATTATGAAATAAACAACTTCATAGCTATAAAAATAGCATAAATCTTACATATTTTGTAAATCAACTGCAAGTGACTGTTCATCATGTCACCCCAAAGCACATAAACACCATATTATCACATTATGATAGTGTGTGTGATTAGCGCTCCGCTTACTAAAGGAAAAAATGAAGACAGAGATAGATACAATCAAAACTGTAGCTGCAAATATACAGAAAGAAAATCAGAGCCAAGTGTGTAAATGACGGTGAGGAAGTAACATAGGTGAAAACAGAAAGAAGAAAGAAAAATTCATTAATCTACTATGTATGGGAAATATTATGCGAAAAAATAGTAGCACATTTCATAATACTAAGATTAAAATGAGCTTCTGCATAGAGAATAAACTAAGAATGAGAATAATCCACGTCAGAAGTATGACCAGTTATGAATGTTAAGAATTAAACACAATAACTGTGACCAGATCTACATTGGTCAAACAGATTGGAAATTTACAATGAAATACAAAGAGCTTATAACCAAAAGTGAGAAAACCTCTCTGTACTTAAGCATGCATCTTTTAGAAAACCAACACACTACAGGAGATGTAAACACTAGCCTTTCTTTTCATCAAGGTGAAAAAGGAAGCTACACGACATTTTGGATTATTGGTGACAGATAATTCAGATAAGTTTGAAAAATAGCATTTATGATATTATTGTGCAAGTAAAAAGAGTTACAGCTAATATTACACATTGATGTGTGTGATTATATTTAGGTGCTGCTTGAAGGCAAAAACTGTCGAGGCTTTTTTAATTTTGTATTTACTTTTGCCTTTGTGTCCTTTGTGGTGGTTAATCCACCCTAATTGGCCAATTGCGGGAGGGCTGGGCCACATAAGCAACAATCACAGTTTATAACAACAACACTTTCATTAACTTTTCTTTGGCCAAATAAAATTTTATCTGTAAAATTCAAAATCCTTACAAGCACGGGCAACTGCCCTATTCAAACAACACCATTAATCTTTAAGCATTAAGTGACTTGCAAGTTTATTAAATTCTATACACAGTAAAGCTCCCAAAAGGAGACTACAGTAATGAGATAAAGTTTAACCAATAATGGATATCACAATTTTTTTAACACAAAAGAAAATACCAACAGATACACCCCTTCGTGACACATTTTAAAAACAGATGACATCACATAGGCACGGGCAAATTCAAGAAGCAGAAGGGAGCACCATTGGACCCAGACTAGAGGCGGCTAGACCCAGAACCCACAGCAAGTGGGCAAGCTGGACAGGGTGCTGCACACAGTACACTATAACACACAAATCTTTGTATAAAATCCTTTACAGATCCAAATCAGGGCCGCACGACTCGATTCGGGTAATGTGGCAGAGTCCAGTTCCCACACTACAAGCCAGGTTCGATCTTGCAAACGTGTCGCACACACCACAACCTCTGCGTCGTGTCCCGGCCTGCTCAACCACACTTGCCTCCGATTCTCATGCGCCATGCGGCTCGCCGGCTGTCCCCTTTCTAGCCCCCATGCCTGTTGTGGCCAAAAGCCACGTCAAACAGCTGAGCCCAAAGATCACACCATGCCGACCCGATCGATCAATCGATACGAGCCGGCACGGCTCATCCTTGTTAAAAGTAATCTTCTTAGTTAGTCGCAGATACTCAGTGCTTCTAGGGCTTTATACAATGCTGGCCTATTAACACTAGCAAAAGCTTGTTTAAAGTCAACATACATGAAGTGGAGATCTTCCACATTCATAAATTTTTCCGTTATTTGGCTAATGATAGACACTGGTTTGAGGTGTCTGTCTGCTCAAAAACCACGTTTATATTGTCACAGGATATGTTTGTGTACTTCTTTATCTTCTCATTCAGCACCCCTGTAAATGCCTTTTTGTGAAAACTGTAGAAGCATATTATTATTTGGTACAGCCTATAACAGTTCTTTTCTTATATGATAATATGATCTTCAGTCTGAAAAATGGTTTGGTGCAGTGCTCCACACTACTGTATCCCATGCGTCTCCCTATACATTTGTCACCCCCCCCCCCCCCCCCCGACCACCACCACCACCACCACCACCACCACCACCACCACCACCACCACCACCACCACCACCACCACTTCTCTGCCTCTCTGGCACCTCAGTGGCTATGCCTCAGGATGTGTACTATCAACCAGTTCCGTCTTTTAGTCATGTTGTGCCATATATTTCTTCATCAATTCGATTCAGTGTTTTGGACGTAAAGAAAGGTGACTGACAGAAAAGCGTCAACAAAATGGTGAATAACTGAAATTAACAGATGCTAGAAGATGGTCACCAGTTATCCTTGAAAGCCTACTTGCAAACTTTCCAGAACCAGGATTAAGTAAAGAATCTGGAGATATACTTCCGCCCTCCAACATACCACTCGCATAGGGACTGCAAAGACAGTATTAGTCTCATCTACATCTACATTTATACTCCGCAAGCCACCCAACGGTGTGTGGCGGAGGGCACTTTACGTGTCACTGTCATTACCTCCCTTTCCTGTTCTAGTCACGTATGGTTCGCGGGAAGAACAACTGTCTGAAAGCATCCGTGCGCGCTCTAATCTCTCTAATTTTACATTCATGATCTCCTCGGGAGGTATAAGTAGGGGGAAGCAATATATTCGATACCTCATCCAGAAACGCACCCTCTCGAAACCTGGTGAGCAAGCTACACCGCGATGCAGAGCGCCTCTCTTGCAGAGTCTGCCACTTGAGTTTATTAAACATCTCCGTAACGCTATCACGGTTACCAAATAACCCTGTGACGAAACGCGCCGCTCTTCTTTGGATCTTCTCTATCTCCTCCGTCAAACCGATCTGGTATGGATCCCCCACTGATGAGCAATACTCAAGTATAGGTCGAACGAGTGTTTTGTAAGCCACCTCCTTTGTTGATGGACTACATTTTCTAAGCACTCTCCCAATGAATCTCAACCTGGTACCCGCCTTACCACCAATTAATTTTATATGATCATTCCACTTCAAATCGTTCCGCACGCATTCTCCCAGATATTTTACAGAAGTAACTGCTACCAGTGTTTGTTCCGCTATCATATAATCATACAATAAAGGATCCTTCTTTCTATGTATTCGCAATACATTGTGTATACGGTAACTGAAACCACTATTAATTCAGCCTAAATATCCACGGTAGCAGAAAACTGTTGCCCCGCTATGGTTCCTTAATGGTGGCTGATTTGAATGTTTGCAGATAAACAGTTGTATGATAGGTTGGCACTATAACAAAGATGTTACAGTACAAAAGATATAAAAAAATAACATTTATTAAGAGTGCATAACAAATTGTACGTAACTTCGGTACAGCTTAATGGGTGGCATTTGATGTCCAAAACCTAATGCAACGACATGTAATTCTACTATCTCAAGGCGGTCTGCGATATTGTCAGTATCGTTGAGAGTAACATTTGCAGACACTCTGTACTGATCATAGTTCTTCGTAAAAAGTGACTGCTAAGTCGAAGAGTAGTCTTCAGAGCACTGACTGAGCTAGCCACAGGCACTGAAGAGTATTGTGTAACTGCTGGCTTGTGAAGGTCCAATTGCTGGTGTGGAACCATCTAAGTGTCTGCGGTGCTTTGTGTTTAGAGCCTGTTGGTGGAAGGATTCTCATATTCATCAATAAAAGGTAGAAGCAAAGTAGTCCATAATTCACAGCATTTCCTATTTGCTGCTGTTTACTCTATTGGTGGACCAACGACACACTGGAGGTAGTGGTGTTGGAAGCTGGAAGAGGTCTGGGTTAGTGAGTACAATTTTGAGGCTGCTTCACAGACTTGAGAGATGCCAGGTGAGTGGTTGTGCCTGTGTGGTGGAGCCTCTCACAGTATTTGTTCTCTTTCTCTTACTTGGTATGCAACATCGATTAAAAACAGTGTGCACAAAAGCATTTAAGCAGTCATTTTTTTCTGAACTCCATACGTTATTGAAAAGGGACGTAATCCTAAGAGATACTTCATATTGAGTGAGTGCATGAGAAGTGAGGGTAGATGCGTGCTGCTGCTGCATGCCAAAAATTACAAAAAGCGACTTCAAATTCTTAGAAGTTTTGAGATGGTTGTAACCAACCAGCCAACCACTGTTCATTAAGACCCTGTCTGTGTAAGTGACTGTGTGAAGATTTGGCTTCAAAAGTAGCCAATGTTTCCTTTCTGTCAGACTGAAAGAATTGATCTAAGCTGGAGACGAATTCTTAGCTTTCACTCTCACAGATGATCAGTTTGAGATTGTCTTGCATGCATTCTTATATGATGCATCATGATCCCGTGTTTCTATGAAATTGTGCAGTTCCAGGAAAAGAAAGCAAAGAGAATAAAGAAGTAACTTTTTATCCAATAACTTTATTGTTCATCTGTACACATACTCATGCTTGTTGCATGTAACCCCCCCCCCCTCGCATGTGCCCCCCCCCCCCCCCCCCGCCCCCACACACACACACACACAAAATAATTCCAAAGTTGTGCATACTTCCTTTGGTTTCTCCTGTGAACTACTTATCCTTGTAGATTTGCACAGCTAATATAATCATTTCCCTTTACTTCCCAAATGTATATTTTTTACAAAATAATTTAAGAATTTTTTAGGACATTGATTGTTATGTTGCAGGTACGGATCTTGTGAGCAAACTGCTAAAAATGCAACAGCTAGAAGATGACGATGAACTTGCATATTCAACAGATGAAAGCTTGGATAATGCAGCACGTGATCAAGGTGCTGGTGACGGAAGACCTACCTGGATGCGAACATTGCACAATTCTGCATCTACCTGGTTGCAGCTGCTTCCTAGATCTCTTCAGGTAGGTTTGGATCACCATTAATTTCCTCCTTCCATAAATCAGTCAAACCTCTCATTACTGAATTTTCCCTCTTACAGACTTTACGACGAACTGTGGAGAACATAAAGGATCCGTTGTATCGTTATTTTGAACGTGAAGTAAACTCTGGAGCTAAATTGCTGCAAGATGTCATCCATGACTTGGAAGATGTTGTTTTGATCTGCCAGGTAATTTTTTCTATAGTTTTAAATTTTTGCTGATGATGAGCTCTGGAGAGACCTATAGTTGCTCTTTGTTGAAATTATACTTAACAATTGTGCACTAGAAATGATTGTACTTGTGATCTTGTAAGTGCACTCTTACTAGTACCTTTAACATAGTTCAATCGTTTAGTGTGTAGATGGTTGCGAAAACATACTTGACCTCTTAGCAACAAATAATCCTTACCAATTAGGGAGCATCATGTCAGATGCAAGGTTTAGTGACTACAAGGTTGTTGCAGTGAGGCTATATACCATAACATCCAAATTCAACCAAAATAAATGCAAAATTTATTTGTTAAGATAAAAATTCACTTGATGGCTTCCTAAGAGATAATTTCCACTGCTTCAAAACTAATTATGTAAATTTATATTCAAAGAAACAGAGATTTGTACCAAACGAAGTGATAAGAGATGGAACAAACCCAATCAGAACTCTGTTACCAAATTTAAAAGAATGCAAAATCTCAAAGACTGGAAATGTTTTCCGGAAGCACAAAACTAAGCATGGACTTCGTTGTTGAGATGCTTTTAACAGTTTCCACAACAAAACTCTCAAAATCTGGCCTAATGTCAAGAGATTCTGCTTGTATGTAAAGTAAACCACCAGCAAGACAGTTAATACCATTGCTGTGTGATAGAAATGTGTAATGTTGTAATGGCAGTGCCACAAAAGTGGAGTTACTGAAGACGGTTTTCCAAAATTTCTAAAAAAGATTAATTAATAAAAATTGGGCAATAGTCAACACAAGTAACTTAAAAGTATATATCCTCAATATTGCCAAGCAGACTGAGTCGTGTAATAAAGGAAAGTCTTCTGGGCCAGATTGTATACCAGTTAGGTTCCTTTCGAAGTCTGCTGATACTATACCTCCATACTTAGCAGTTGTATACAACCGCTTGCTTGATAAAAGTTTTGTACCTAAAAACTGGAAAATTGTACAGGTCACACCAACACTAAAGAAAGGAAATAGGAGTAATCCACTGAGTAAGAGACTTGCATCACTGACTAAGATTCATATTAGGATTTTGTAACACATACTGTGTGTTTGAACAGTGTGAATTACCTCAAGGAACACACATTGACACACAGCATGGATTCAGAAAATATTATTCTAGAAACACAACTTGCTCTTTATTCATGTGACATAATAAATACTGTCGTCCAGGAGTCTCAAATCGATTCCATAGTTCATGATTTCCAGAGTGCTTCTAACCCAACTGCATGCGTATAGAGACCCATAGACTTGTGGGAGGGGGAGGATCCACCTTTATGTGAAGTTTGTGGCGTGCCGCTTTCAGTTCAGCATATTGTGGCTACGTGTGCCCTGTATACTGATAATAGGGCAGCCCTTGGTCTCGCTGGAGATCTGCCCACTGTCCTCGCAGATATCAATATCAGTGTTAACAGAGTGGTGAAATTTTGTGAACTATCAGGCCTCATCCCTAAACTGGTGGGGAAGGGCGGCAGACTTTAGTGTGTTATAAACTGCTCTGCATGTGGGGACAGCCTTCGTCCCCACCCACGAGATTTCCTGTTAATTTTTCATCAGGGCTCTGATGACCGTGATGTCGAGCGCCCCCTCAACCCAATTCATCATTAATGTCTATTGAGAGATACTGAAATTTGTAACTGACTTTATTACAGTCACAGTTATGATGTAATACAGTTGCTTAACGAGGTCAGCCAGTACAGGTCATCCTCAGTGCTCCTCAGCTTGGTTACAATGTAACATGCCAACTTTGTCATCATGAAGTTGTTATTTTTTCATGAGCACATGAATATGATATGTATGTTGCAGAAACAATAAGGTATTTGCATTTCATTATGTTGCTGTCTTTTTAATGTGCAGCAACGAGAGTATGCAAATTAACTTCAAAAGTATGTTTCTTTAATTTCAGGGTGAAAAGAAGCAAACTAACTATCATCGTGCAATGTTGAGTGACCTTGTTAAAGGAATAATTCCACCAAGCTGGCGACGGTATACAGTTCCTCGCGGCTGCACTGTCATGCAGTGGATCACCGACTTTGCTCAGCGTGTGAAACAGCTACAACAAGTGTCTGCACTAGTTTCGCAAGGTGGTGCACAGGGTCTCAAGGTAAACTGGCCTAAAAGATCATTTTAAACATGCAAGCTCATGAATTTTTGTGTTCTATTGCCTTTTGGTTCTAGTTCTCCAGATATCTGTTCAGTGGATGCTTGAGATTTATGGTTAAGAGTAACTGCTGTTTCTCTACTAGGAGGGCTTTTGTTAGAGATCTATGTTCTGTCACAAGAGTGTAATTGTTTTAAATTAAAATTTAGCCAATAAGTTATCACTCGCACATTACGAACACAGTTAGCTATATCATATTTGTTCTTTACAGAGTTTCCATGTGTGGCTTGGTGGATTGTTGAATCCTGAAGCTTATATTACTGCTACTAGGCAGTGCATTGCACAGGCCAACAGTTGGTCTTTGGAGGAACTCATGTTGGATGTAACAATAACTGACGGAGATGCCAGTAAATCATCTTCAGATGACTGTAGCTTTGGTGTCGTAGGTAAGGTTTAGCATACTATATCTTGCTAGAATTTGTAAGGGGGGGAAGACATTTTATTATTGTTCCCCAAATTTGATGTTGCTAGTATTGGCTAACTATCAGCAGGAGAAGACTGTATATCACAAACCACTGAAAAAGAGAAACATTACTTCGAAGATATCACTTCTCATAGCAGTTTCTCAGTCATTCATATGCTGCACCATCATCAATACACTGCTACATACTCAATAGTTAAGAAAATTTCTGCCTTTACTTCTAGTGATTACTCTACTGTAACATGACACTAACAGATAACTGTAGAATTTCCAAATCTAGCTAAGTTCGTACAAGTGTTTTCTTTTCTTCCTCTAGGTAAAAATAGATCATTATTTTGTGATAAGATCACAGAGCACAATGGGAGAAAGTGTGTGTGTGTGTGTGTGTGTGTGTGTGTGTGTGTGTGTGTGTGTGTGTGTGTAAAATAAGCTGGTATAAATAATAATAATAATAATAATAATAATGTCCATAGGTCATCATTTTGTAATTTAATGCACTTCATAGTCCATGTCAGATCTTTGATTATTATTGAAGAATGATTATTGATAACAAAATTATTACTGAATGTACACTCATTTTCAGAAAACAGACCACCTAGAACAACTAGAAATAGGATGTTCATATTCACAGGGCATGTACATTAGTATATCCTGCAGAGTTCCCTTGGTTCAGCATGTATCCTGTTGCCTAATGGGCAAAGAGTCGGCCATGGGCCCTGGTAGCTTGTTCCATGCATGATGGCATCAATGGGAATAAATTGCGAATAGTATCCTATGATATAGCCATCCATGCTGCATTCGTCTGGTTCTTAAGTTCATCTGTGGTGCTTGGCATTAGGTCACAGTGCTGCACCTGTTGTTTCACCATATCCAACACGTTTTTGATTGGTGACAAGTCTGATGATCTGGTGGGCCAGGGGAAAAGACCTGACATCCACCGACACAAAGAAGGCGTGTGTTCGTGCAGCAGCATGTGGTTGTGCCTTGTCTTGCTGAAAAGTGACATGTGAGGTGTTGTGCAGAAAGATTATGGCTACGGGACACAGGATGTCATTCTCATTGGTCTCACTGGTCACACTGGCGTGGACTCTCACGTGATTTGTGATTGTATCCAGAAGCACTCCACACCATAGGGCCTGCAGACTGACAGACTGTCATTCCTGATAGTGTATGATGTGTTACACTGTTCCATTGTTGCACCAGAGCTGAGGAGGGTTCAGATCGGTTCTGCAGTGCCGTTTGAATGAGGTGTCAATCTTCTCGGGGTTTGGTCTGGGTGGTGTGACCTGACCCATCTCATTGTGTTGTACAGCCTTCTGTGAACCATTATGCACACACCGTTGCACCGCTAAAACACTTTGACCCACATGGGAAGCAGTTTCTCGCATGGATACGTTGATTCTCTCATGCCAATAATGCGCCCTCTTTCAAACTCACTGATTTGAAAACACAATTTGTACATATGTCTGTCAGGCATCCTACACGTCTGCCCAAGTCACACTGATTCATCACCTTCAGTTTATAGTGACAATGAGAGCTGCAGGCTTATTTTACTGGCAGGTGGTGTTGCGCCATGATATCGGTGTTGGCCATGCACCTGTGGGCTGACATTGTTCAAAAGCTAATCATTTCTGCAGAACATACTAATTCACATGTCTTGTGAATATGAACATCGTATCTCTAGTCATATTAAACAGTTGGCATGTGTTTCTTGACAATAAATGTATTCTTAAAAGTTCAACAGTTTTCAATGAAAAAACAAAAAAGATGCTTTGTCAGATGTAGTGATGTTTGAGACAAACTATAATTTTCTGTCCTGCTCCTTTCTTTATCTACTTTCATATGCCTGCACTGCTGTGAATATGAAATGAGGACACAAACATAAAAATATTTAATAACAAAGAATCAATGCCCAAGACACTGGAATTGTTTGATCCTAATAGTAGTTGATTACTACAGAATTGGCGATTCGTGGGATCGGGGAATTGAAATTGGGACATGAGACATCCCTAATTAAAATCTTTGTGGATAAATTTTTGTACTCTAGTTACAGTTAGTCTATGTAAATATTAGTGCTATTGCTGCTATTGCAAATATAAATGAAAAGTTGAGTGAGTGGCTGGCAGTTTCAGGTAGTTATGCAATTCTGTTGGTTATTTAGTTAGTTGACAACACTGGTCTGTCTGTCTGACAGCCATTTGAAGCTCTGTGTTTGAGTGAGAAGCAACAAAACCTTGTCTTTCTGTTATTGAAAGTAGGCTACTAAACTCTTGCAAAGTGCTTAAGCAAAAAGGACCTGTTTGGAACTTGTCAATTTAAAGGGGAAGGGGTATATTGTACGTATCGTTTCAAGGAATACAAACAGTCACATTTCAACAAAATGGGAAGGCATAACAAAAAGTGTTCAAAGTGCCTTCAGGATTTGAAAAAAAGTGCTGGAGTTAAGTGCAGTGATTGAGAAACCTATTCAAAGGAAAAGCTTTGTGAAATATTAGCTGGAAAAAAAATTAAAGAAAGAATTTCACTGAAGTTTACAGGAAAGACAAGTTAGGGGAGCCACCTTTTTGTCTTGAAAGTTTGCATTCAAAGAACATTGTCTTACAAATCTCAGTTGCAAACAAAAATGTGCAGTCATACCTGAAGCCTGAAATAGAGAAGTGTTTTCTGGATGATGTTATTTGGTTAAGAGTTGAGAAAATGGTAGGCTCATGAACCCAATAATTCATTTGATTACAGCTTTAGAATTAAATGATCTTCAAGTTCTCAAAATAGCCATAAAGTTCAATCAGTTGGAAGTAATTCTGATCGAGAAACTCTACCTCCCTCTCCACTGCAGTCTGCCTAAGGAAAGTCAGTTTTTATCCAAATTCCAAGCTAGGAAGGAATTCAGTGTGTCTTCCATCGGCTTTGCAGCTAATCTTCTTGATCCAGCGGTGGATAGCTTATTGAGATGCTTTAAGCAGTAAGCTTTGTTTGTGGCACAGCGAAGAACACTGGACGAAATGTCGTTTGGGTTAGAGAGGACTTTGCTGATAATGGGAACAAACAAGGAATTTGGTCCAGACAATTTGTGTGGAAAGAAATGGATTGTTACCATCAGAAAGACAAAAACAATTGTGTAAATCTTTTACTGTGGTGATGAAGTTTAAGAGGAACTTGTGAATCAGCAGAAATTGGCATAAAAATTCAAAGCACACCATTTGTACTTGCTGCTACAGTGTCTTCCTTCAGCACTTTTGGATGGGTCCATAGTAACCTGACTTACATCAGAGAAAACTGCAAAACTAACGTACCTCTCCTATAACTTGAAGTTGATAACTGGAGCAGGAACACAACCTAAGCCTGTTGATGCCAAGGAAAAACACACAGAGAAAAGTCCAAGTGAAGACAAAATGAAAAGAAACCCGGTTGTCAGTGAGGAATCACATTCAGGAGAATCTAAGGCAGAGTTGGAACTGCACAATTCTTCATCAACTTATGAAACTCAAGAAAATGATTGAGAACAATTTTTTAAGTTTTTGCAGTAGTAAAGTATAAGTAAAAATACTAACTACAGGCAAGCTGCTTAACACTTTGGGTCCTGAGCCATCGCGCGGGTGTCTACCATAAAGCCTGGCTGATTTTAACGTATTTTAAACTACTACAACTCATGAAAGGTTTCAGTTATAGCAATAAAATTACTCTTATTGAAAAACCTAGACTTTCTTGTTTAAAACCATATATAATACCTTTCTCTTGAATTAATACATACTTTTGACAAGCATTATTATTATAACATTATTTTTGAAAAAAGGAAAAATTGGTCAAAGGTATATGCACTGTATTTTCTAGAAGGAATTTTTTTTATTTTACACAAAAATTGTAATTATGATGGATACAGTACGTCTTATCTACAGTAACCTCCTGTAACTATTTTAGGATGCAATGTTGCTCTTTGTGTGGTAAATTTTGAAGCGCGGCATATTGCACAATGCTACTTTACATTCACTACACTGGTAGCTTGGGTCTTTTCACCACACTTTGCCAGAAACTTCCTTATTTCCATAATTGTAACTCCTTTCCACTTTGATAATGAGCAGGTGGATGAAAGGGAATTTGTGCTTCGTAATTTCCTGATGCATTGTTGAGCATACAGATTAGTTTGTTCCTTTATATGTTTTATCATACTGTCTGTCAGGAAATATGAAAAAAAAAAAATTCTAGAGGTGCACTGCTCTGGTCTAAACTGACAACATTGCATATTCCAAATTGTCCTGAGAATAGATCGATATCTGGTGCACGATCAGTAGTTGTCCAACCTTCCTCAGAATCGGTGCGGCGCGCACGTCTCGGCTTCCCCCTTGCCGTTAGTCTCACTCGTTCTTCAGGCACAATATCGACGGGATTACTTGCTGCTGAAGTGCTTGGACACCTTCTCTCCTCTTCTGAATCTATCAGAAGAGTAGTATTTGCAAATAAAATCATAATTATGTACTGAGAGTTTTTTCAGTGAAAATCTGAACAAAAATTATACATGTTTTGCTGTCAGAATTCTTTACCTGAACTGCCAGAAACTTGTTCTTGAACATAGTCCACATCATCATCAGATATCTTCCTCTGACAAATCAACGTCAATTTCTTCTAAATCACGATATAACTCACGAGCAATTTCTTCATCCGTCAAGCCACGCTTCGCCATGTCGACGCTACTAAGAATGGGAAAAAATCGCTGCTCACAAAACCCGACAAATAAAAAGGGAAGCACACCCTTCCACAGCAGGTCCACACTATCTAGTGAACAACACTTGAACTACAGTCCATGCAGCACCTCCCAGACAAGCGGGAGCCGTAAGAACACACAAAGGAAAGGAGGAGAAGAACGAGAACACGCGCCCGTAAAATTACGGGCACCGGACTTTTGAACAAGTCACGCACGCCCGTATTTTTATGGGCGCCGGCGCCTAAGTGTTAATATAATCTATACTTTATTTCAAAAAAATTATTTTTGAGCTTGAGTGGTGGTTCTAGTTTTTTTTATATATAATTATGAACTCCTAAAGAATTGACATCATTAAAGATGTTTTAAAAATTATGTTTACAGTCCAATTTATTTTCCCTAATAACACACCCCTAAACTCAAGCTGTGTTGCAAAACAATTTTCCAATACAGAGTAACAGTTTAAATTTTTTGTCAGTGCCGGTTATCAATTAATCTCTAAAATACATAAATGCCTGGGCATTTGCGTGGACATTTATCCTGGTCATTTCCCCGATTTATAGATGCCCAGGCATTTTACACCACTACTCACAAACATTCTGGATTTGCAGCTTCTATTGAATAGCTGTGTTTGTATAGGGTGCTGGCAACACTTGATCTTCAACACTCAAGTTACTGGTGATGTGCTGCATTCATCTGTGCTTCAAAGATATGCTGTGAAGCTCAAGTTACATGAGTCACAGGTGACACTATAGTAACAAATACCAGTCACTGGTAAAACTATTGTCAGAGATAACACCTTGCAAACACTGTGTTCAATGCAACTGCTACTTGGTAGTCTTGATGTTTGTAGTATAACTGCCATACGGTCCTGGGATTGCCAAGAATACGCAGACATGCTTATACCCTAGGAATTCATCCACTGACTCACTTTAACAGTGAGTTTAAGGTTGCCAAAAACCAATGGAATGTTGTTGTCCAAGGCTCCTGTCCTGCACCTGATGCTTTCCAGTGTATGTTTATGTGCATTTGTACCCTAACATATCTTGCTTTATTTGTGTGATAAAATTTGTTAATGTTTTATTTTATTATAGGCTTAAAGCTGCAAGGAGCTAATTGTCGTAATAATCAATTACATTTGACATCAACCATCATGATGGATTTGCCAGTAACACTTCTTCGGTGGATCAGGTATGTAGTTTAGGTTGATCACTTTAAGGACTTCATTTTGAATAAATGAAAATTACACACCAGTAACTGCAAAAGAATTTATAAAATTTCTATTTATTTTTCAGCTGTTGGATTTTTTTCTCTAGTTCAGTTATTATTACTTGTTCTAATTCTGTTTGCTCAGAAAAATAGAATTTGTAAATTTTTATAAATTTCTCATAGCATAGAACAACACGTCTTCTAAGTCAAAATACACTTGAACAAAATTGTAACACTTTTTGCATTGATGTTGTGGAAAGTATTTGAAGTGTACTTAAATTTATGTAGGCCAAAGAAATCAAGATTATGAATTGTACATAATATGGGAATTAGAGAGTGCTTTAGCTAAAAAAAAAGGATTAGTCCCAATGCTACAAAAGTTTTTAGTCTTGCTTACATGCCTTTGACGACTCAACACCTCTATCATTTGGGGAGTCTTACCTTTGCTCCTAAATTATTTACATTCTATAAGAAATTTCAGTCTTTTGTGCATATGTATTGTGTTTTTAAATAAGTAGTTTGCTGACTTTGAATGATTCACTGGAGCTACTTCTGTGAAGAAACTGAGCTTTCATAGTACTTCCACTTCTAAAACATAATATTCATGTACATTATATGTACTAAATTAAGATCTTATGCAATTTGACACTCTTAGCAAAATAGCAATAATACTTAATATTTTAGATACACCTGTGATCAAAGATGCAGTTAAAACATAGCTGTTGATTACTTGAAAAACAAGAAAGACTCAGTTTGATGTGGACTTTAAATCCTGATGGAATGGTTAGCTTTCTTACAATTCTGCAACTGACTTTAATAATGTTTTTTCCCAACTGATGTCTGTACTATTCCTCATGTGCACAGCTGCTATCTATTGTGATTTGTGCTCATATGACCAAATGCATATTTCAATCCAATACATTCCATTCCAGTGTTGGTGCTCTGCTTCTCTCCTGTAGTTGCCTTTTTAGTGGCTTTCTTTTTTGTCTCATTGTGGGGTCTTACTCCCTTTTGTCTCTTCATTGGGGGAAAAAATCCTAAATTTCTAAAGATAATATTGCTTCACTAGCATCTTGATGTAACGGGCAGTACATTGACTGTGTCTCTTTGTCCAATGAGGCCATTAATTCCCATTATACTGAACTGTCTTCAGTCACTAAAACTGATTGTTACTACTTAACAACAAAATAAAAATTCAGAACAATATATCATTACTGTTATTTCTTCAAATGAAGTGAGGAGTCTAGAGTAATAAATAATCTGACAATATAACGATATTTCCTTAATGAAGAGTCAAGCACATAGAGTGAACAAGGAAAAAAGGAAAGGAATTGTAACGTTTATTTAATTTTTGTGATTTTTGACATGATTTATCTCATAGGCAAAAATAAACTTCTTTTCAGGAATGGCAGTACTGCAGAGGTGCATGCACGAAGCAAGCTCTCATTGCCAGTGTACCTCAACTCAACACGCACTGAACTCCTCTTCACAGTGGACCTAAACATAGCTCCTGGCCAAGACCACCACAGCTTCTATGAGCGTGGTGTTGCTGTTCTCACTTCTACTGCCCTCAATTAGATATCAAGTTTACTGCTTGGTCATTGTTGTTATTATATGTTAAATCTGTTTTAGCAGCAGCAGAATAAGTGCAGTTAATTAACAGCTACGTTTATATTGAGCATTAATTGAAAATTTGTCTTGCTCATAAGCAAAATGCGTCTATCTTAAAGAAACTGTATATTTTAGACTATTAGTTGTTAGAACACCTAAAATATGTACTGTGATGCACAAAGCTGCTTTTGTTAATTTGGTATTTGTACAGTGTTGTAGCAGTTAGGTCTGTTATATTTGGTGAATATTTCGTAAAAGTTTTTACAAGCGGTATTTTTAACTTAAAATTTTTTTTACAGATTTATTTCTTTGTATAGATGATTTGAATAAATTTGTGCTTAATTGTTTCTAAAATGTTTCTGTAATCACTGTACCATTGGCTACACTAAAAAGTTTAAGTCTTGTTTTTCAAATATTCCTTCTTTCCACTACCTCAATAAATCTGTGGCTTGGTTCTAAAAGGGCCAATGTCAAGAATCTTAGTTTTAAGTTATAAGCTTCTGAATATTTTCTGTCATTTTCTGACAACTATTAACAATATATTTTGGACTATCTGTTACTATAATTATAGTAAATCAACTTAACTAAAGTTTAATTTTAAGTTATAAATTTCTAGAATTTTCACCTTCAAAATTAAAGGACTTATGAGGACATTGGCCCTTTTTAACATCATGAACTCTCTTAAATTATTTGATATTGACCCTTTGGACATCAGGTCAGGTACACTGAATAACCGGAAACAGGTAATTTTAAGATAAGTATTTCCTTGTATGTATTAATTAAATCACTTTATTCATTCCTCAAGAATTTAATAACCGATAGCAACTGTTACATGTTCCAGAAATCACATTTTGTCACCGTAAATCATGAAAACGCTCGTAATCAGAGGGAAACTATTTATTCGCATTACTTAAAATCATACAAATAATTTGCATACACTATGGTTGATACTGTAAAAGGGGAGAGAGAGAATATATCACTCACTTCCGTTATCACCGGCGGCACCCTTATAGCAAAGCGGTAAGTCGGCAATATTCTACACCTCGTTTTGTTGTTCTTCTTGGCGAGAAACCATGGGCTTACATTTCAGCAAGATAATGGCCGCCCGCACACCGCGAGGGTTCCTACTGCTTGCCTTCGTGCTTGCCAAACTCTACCTTGGCTACTAAGATCGCCGAGTCTCTCTCACACTGAGAATGTTTGGAGCATTATGGGCAGGGTCCTACAAACAGCTCGGAATTTTGACGATTTAACATGCCAGTTGGACAGAATATGGCATTATATCTCTCAGGAAGGCCTCTGACAACTCTATCAATCGATGCCAAGCTGAATAACTTCTTGCAGACATACCATAGGTGGACAAACGTGTTACTGAGTTGCTCAATTTGTGAAGCTCTTTCTCTTGAGCAAATCGTCCAATTTTTATGAAACTAATCATTTGTTTGTGCATGTACATCACATCTACCGATTTTTGTCCCTTTAGGATAACTCCTTTATACCATGAGAGGTTTTTTGTTTTAGAGTGTACTACAACCCTCCACATATCGCTGCCGTAGAGATCACGAAGACAATATTAGACTAATTACAGTATGCACGGAGTGTTTAAACAATCATTCTTTCTGCGCTCCATATGAGAGTAGAGGGGGAAGAAGTCCTAATAACTGGTAACACAGGAAGTGTCGTTTGCCATGCACTTCACAGTGGCTTGTAGAAAATGGACGTAGATGTGTTTAACCTGGTAGATTAAGACTTCTAAGCCCTCATTTATATCAGACCAGCGTTTCATATGTATAGTATTACTCACCTAAGAAATAACAATAATTTTAATTAGTCAAATAGCAATGAAGTAGTATCAACAAAATTAATAATGGTTTGAATGTATGTACAGACAATGTGATGAATAGTACTCCAAAGAACTACACTACTGGCCATTAAAATTGCTACACCAGGAAGATGACATGCTACAGACGCAAAATTTAACCGACAGGAAGAAGATGCTTTGATATGCAAATGATTAGTTTTTCAGAGAATTCACACAAGGTTGGCGCCGGTGGCGACACCTACAATGTGCTGACATGAGGAAAGTTTCCAACTGATTTTTCATATACAAACAGCAGCTGACCAGCGTTGCCTGGTGAAACGTTGTTGTGATGCCTCGTGTAAGGAGGAGCAATGCGTACCATCATGTTACCAACTTTGATAAAGGTCCGATTGTAGCCTATAGCGATTGCGGTTTATCGTATCGCGACATTGCTGCTCACGTTGGTCGAGATCCAATGACTGTTAGCAGAATATGGATTCGGTGGGTTCAGGAGGGTAATACGGAACACCGTGCTGGATCCCAACGGCCTTGTATCACTAGCAGTCGAGATGACAGGCATCTTATCCGCATGGCTGTAACGGATCATGCAGCTACGTCTCGATCCCTGAGTCAACAGATGGGGATGTTTGCAAGACAACAATCATCTGCAGGAACAGTTTGTCGACGTTTGCAGAAGCATGGACTATCAGCTCGGAGACCACGGCTGCTTTTACCCTTCACGCTGCATCACAGACAGGAGCGCCTGTGGTGGTGTACTCAACGACGAACCTGGGTGCACGAATGGCAAAACGTCATTTTTTTCGGATGAATCCAGCTTCTGTTTACAGCACCATGATGGTCGCATCCATGTTTGGTGACATCACGGTGAACGCACATTGGAAGCGTGTATTTGTCATCGCCATACTGGTGTATCACCCGGCGTGATGGTGTGAGCTGCCATTGGTTGCACGTCTAGGTCACCTTTTGTTCGCATTGACTTTACATTTCTGCGAAACTCTACATTTCAGCGGGATAATGCACGACCGCATGTTGCAGGTCGTGAATGGGCCTTTCTGGATACAGAAAATTTTCGACTGCTGCCCTGGCCAACACATTCTCCAAATCGCTCACCAATTAAAAACGTCTGGTCAATGGCGGCTGAGCACAATACGCCAGTCACTACTCTTGATGAACTGTGGTATTGTGTTGAAGCTACATGGGCAGCTGTACCTGTACATGCCATCGAAGCTCTGTTTGACTCAATGCCCAGGCGTATCAAGGCCATTATTACGGCCAGAGGTGATTATTCTGGGTACTGATTTCTCAGGATCTATGCACCCAAACTGCGTGAAAATGTAATCACATGTCAGTTCTAGTATATTTGTCCAATAAATACCCGTTTATCATCTGCATTTGTTCTTCGTGTAGCAATTTTAATGGCCAGTAGTGTAATAAAGTTAAGACTAGCGGTAGGATTATTACTGCAACTGCTGCTCCTAATAAAAATAATACAGTAGCAGATACAAAATGTATTTATGGGTTTACTAAAGCGATATTTTCCGATATAGTGGTCTCGAGAGAGAGAAATATAGGCAGACAGCACAAGCTAAGGGCATTTGGAAACCAAATCGGATGTGGGCTGCTAGGGTAGTGGGGGCTGTATGGAGTGGAGTGGGCAGCTTTTTATGTCAGAGCATCCCAGGGAAGAATGAAATAGCTTTAGTCTCAAAGGGTGCGTATTAAACACAGGCTGAGGGAAGACTTAGGAACCATAGATATTGTAGTTGTAAACCGTCGTAGCTAATAGAAGGCACTGCAGCTCAGTTATAGACACTGAATGCTGGCTAAAGCCGGAGATAAGGTATGCCGAAACGGTGTTCAGAAAAGATAGATAAAATACAGTTGGTGGTGGTGTGTTTTTTCTTTTAGAATTATCTTATAGTGAAAGTGAAATTGGTAGTTCCTCTGAGTTAGTAAGGGTAGATGTTATACTTGACAACCGAAATAAAGTAATAATTGGTTCCTTTTATCGACCCCTTGACTAAGATGATACAGTTCAAAGAAAATTTAACTCTCATCCCAAATAGGTATCCTAGCCACACAGTTATAGCTGGCATTGATTTCAACCTACGTTCGATATGTTCGTGGAACTACATGTTCAAAGCTGGAGGTAGGCGTGAAACATCGTTCGAAATTATACTAAATTCTTTCTCTGAGAATTATTGTGATCAGTTTGTTCAGGAGCCCATTCGAAGATCAAATGGTTGTGAATACATACTTGACCTGTTAGCAACAAATAATCGTGAGCAAATATGTAGCATCATGGACAGATACAGGGTTTGCGATCACACGGTCACTGTAGCGAGAAACATCCAAACCCACCAAAAATCATAAGACGTCCATTCAAACAAGCGGATAAAAATTCACTTAATGCCTTCCTAAGAGACACCCTCCATTCCTTCCAAATTAACTAAGCGGGCGTAGGACAGATGTAGCTTGAATTCAGGGAAATGTATCTACAGCAACTGAGAGATTTATACCAAATAAATGAAGAAGAGATGGAATTGGCATCCCATGGCACACGAAACAGATTAGAACACTGTTGCAAAAGCAATGAAAAAAGCATGTCAGATTTAAAAGAACGATCGACAAGGGATATGATGGATAGTGTACGTTGATAAGGTGGTGGAGGTGACAGTGTATCGAGATGTCTGCGTTTGTCTGAACGCAGCCAGGATAAGACTGAGAAATGTGTTTAAAGGGTTGATAGTCTCAGATATACCGGATGTTTCAAAATGAATATCGAGGTTTTAAAACTTTATACTATTTGTTAATAAACTTAAAGGAAATTCAAAGCAAGCTAACATTAAGAGTGCAATAGGAATTCCACTGCTAAAGGCAGAGCAGTAAGGTGACTGGTAGAAAAAATGTATTGAAAGCCTCTATGAAGGTGCGTTTACACTGAGATTTGTATCGGCACATGTATGAGATACATGTATATGCGACTTTGCGACATGTATCGCGACTTGTATGAGTTGACAAGTATCAACCTCATACATGTATGAGCGTGCGTTTACACTGGTCGATATGTATCACTGTGCGATAGCTTCCGACGACGATTTGGAAGTTTTCACATTTTTGTGTGCTGATACACTTGCTCTTTTGGAAGATGATAGGAAGAAAAGGCGGAGGAAGCGTAGATGGTGGCAGAGAGAGTTTCTCGCGAATTAACGCTAGAGGATGGCGCATATTTTAGAAATTATGTTAGGATGAGTATGGAGGATTTCCGCGGTTTGTTATCACTTGTGGCTCCTCTTGTGTCCAAAACCAACACAAACTTTCGAGAAGCGATTCCACCAGAGGATCAAATGGTTCAAATGGCTCTGAGCACTACGGGACTTAACATCTATGGTCATCAGTCCCCTAGAACTTAGAACTACTTAAACCTAACTAACCTAAGGACATCACACAAAACCCAGCCATCACGAGGCAGAGAAAATCCCTGACCCCGCCGGGAATCGAACCCGGGAACCCGGGCGTGGGAAGCGAGAACGCTACCGCACGACCACGAGATGCGGGCTGCCAGAGGATCAGTTGGCAGTAACACTCCGTTTTTTAGCCACTGGGGATTCCTCGTAAAACGAAGATTTCATGACAAAACATTTGCATTGTCGCGCGATTGCTAATGCTAACGTCTCACACACGATTGTCGGCATCCGTTGTCAACATTATCACGCGAGGCAGTCGGAATAACAGCAAAACATTGATATACGTGCCAGATGCATGAAAAAATTATATGTATTACATACTCTGATATATATAAAACTTTTACCTTCACTTCATGGGATAAAACTTGCACAGTGGCCTCACAAACACGAAGAATAATGTTGCATATGGCACCTTTTTTTATTCTATGCAGATACATTAACGTCGAAACGACAGTCGGCACCTTCAAAACTCAAACAGCCGCCAAAGAGCCTGGTACTACGCGGCAGTCGACAAGACGACAGGAAATGATAGTACTGCGCATGCGCGAGTTCTTCAAATGTCGCTCATACATGTCGCGTATATGGCCAAAAAGCGATATACAAAATGTATACGCGACATGTATGAGCTCGAGGATCCGCATACAAGTTCCGTGAATTTTTGTATGAGGTGATGTATCGCGACATGTCAAATTGACATGTCGCTCATACATGTCGCGATACATGTATCCCAGTGTAAACGTACCTTGAGAAGATTTGTCTGATACGGAACGAATAATATACACTACTGGCCATTAAAATTGCTACACCACGAAGATGACGTGCAACAGTCGCGAAATTTAACCGACAGGAGGAAGATGCTATGATATGCAACTGATTAGCTTTTCAGAGCATTCACACAAGGTAGGCGCCGCTGGCGACATCTACAACGTGCTGACATGAGAAAAGTTTCCAAGCGACAGTTGACTGGCACTGCCTGGTGAAACGTTGTTGTGACGCCGCGTTTGAGGAGGAGAAATGCGTACCATCACGTTCCCGACTTTGATAAAGGTCCGATTGTAGCCTATCGCGATTGCGGTTTATCGTATCGTGACATTGCTGCTCGAGTTGGTCGAGATCCAATAACTGTTAGCAGAATATGGAATCGATGGTTTCAGGAGGGTAATACGGAACGCGGTGCTGGATCCCAACGACCTCGTATCACTAACAGTCGAGATAACAGGCATCTTATCCGCATGGCTGTAACGGATCTTGCAGCCAAGTCTCGATCCCTGAGTCAACAAATGGGGACGGTTCCAAGACAACAACCATCTGCACGAACAGTTCGACGACGTTTGCAGCAGTATGGACTATCAGCTCCGGTTACCCTTGACGCTGCACCACAGACAGGAGTGCCTGCGATGGGGTACTCAGACGAAACTGGGTGCACGAATAGCAAAACGTCATTTTTTCGGATGAATACAGGTTCTGTTTACAGCATCGCGATCGTCGCTTCCGTGTTTGGTGACATCGTGGTGAACGCACACTGGAAGCGTGTATTCGTCATCGCCATACTGGCGTATCACCCGGTGTTATGGTATGGGGGGCCATTGGTTACACGTCTCGGTCGCCTCTTGTTTGCATTGACGGCACTTTGAACAGTGCACGTTACGTTTCAGATGTGTTACGACCCGTGGCTCTACCGTTCATTCGATCCCTGCAAAACCCTACATTTCAGCAGGATAATGCACGACCGCATGTTGCAGGTCCTGTACGTGCCTTTCTGGGTACAGAAAATGTTCGACTGCTGCCCTGGCCAGCACATTCTCCAGATCTGTCACCAATTGAAAACGTCTAGTCACTGAGGGCCGAGCAACTGGCTCGTCAAAATACGCCAGTCACTACTCTTGATGAACTGTGGTATCGTGTTGAAGCTACATGGGCAGCTGTACCTGTACACGCCATCCAAGCTCAGTTTGACTCAATGCCCAGGCATATCAGGAAGAAGATGCTTTGATATGCAAATGATTAGTTTTTCAGAGAATTCACACAAGGTTGGCGCCGGTGGCGACACCTACAATGTGCTGACATGAGGAAAGTTTCCAACTGATTTCTCATATACAAACAGCAGTTGACCGGCATTGCCTGGTGAAACGTTGTTGTGATGCCTCGTGTAAGGAGGAGAAATGCGTACCATCATGTTACCGACTTTGATAAAGGTCCGATTGTAGCCTATCGCGATTGCGGTTTATAGTATCGCGACATTGCTGCTCACGTTGGTCGAGATCCAATGACTGTTAGCAGAATATGGAATCGGTGGGTTCAGGAGGGTAATACGGAACACCGTGCTGGATCCCAACGGCCTTGTATCACTAGAAGTCGAGATGACAGGCATCTTATCCGCATGGCTGTAACGGATCATGCAGCTACGTCTCTATCCCTGAGTCAACAGATGGGGATGTTTGCAAGACAACAATCATCTGCAGGAACAGTTTGTCGACGTTTGCAGAAGCATGGACTATCAGCTTGGAGACCATGGCTGCCGTTACGCTTGACACTGCGTCACAGACAGGAGCGCCTGCGATGGTGTACTGAACGACGAACCTGGGTGCACGAATGGCAAAATGTTATTTTTTTTGTTGAATCCAGGTTCTGTTTACAGCTTCACGATGGCCGCATCCATGTTTGGTGACATCGCGGTGAACGCACATTGGAAGCGTGTATTTGTCATCGCCATACTGGTGTATCACCGGCGTGATGGTGTGAGTTGCCATTGATTGCACGTCTAGGTCACCTTTTGTTCGCATTGACTTTACATTTCTGCGAAACCCTACATTTCAGCAGAATAATGCACGACCGCATGTTGCAGGTCGTGAATGGGCCTTTCTGGTTACAGAAAATGTTCGACTGCTGCCCTGGCCAGCACATTCTCCAAATCTCTCACCAATTGAAAACGTCTGGTCAATGGTGGCTGAGCAACTGGTTCGTCACAATACGCCAGTCACTACTCTTGATGAACTGTGGTATTGTGTTGAAGCTACATGGGCAGCTGTACCTGTACACGCCATCGAAGCTCTGTTTGACTCAATGCCCAGGCGTATCAAGGCCGCTATTACGGCCAGAGGTGATTGATTGTTCTGGGTACTGATTTCTCAGGATCTATGCACCCAAACTGCGTGAAAATGTAATCAAATGTCAGTTCTAGTATATTTGTCCAATGAATACCCGTTTATCATCTGCATTTGTTCTTCGTGTAGCAATTTAATGGCCAGTAGTGTAGAAGAGATAGGGGATCCAATATTCGAATTGGAATTTAAAAGAGCTTTGGAAGACTTAAGATCGAATAAAACAGAAGGGGTAGATAACATTTCATCAGAATTTCTAAAATCAATGGGGAAGTGGCAACAAAACGATTGTTCACTTGGTGTGTAGAGTCTATAAGCCTGGTGAAAAACATCATCCCTACAATTCCGAAGACAGAAAGAGACGCCAGTCAAGTGCCAGAATTATCGCACAATCAGCTTAACAGTTCATGCATCTAAGTAACCGACAAGAATAATATGGAGAAGAAAAATGGGCATGTGTTAGATGACGATCTATTTGGGTTTTGGACAGGTAAAGACACCAGAGAGGCTATTCTGACGTTGAGGTTGATAATGGATGCAAGACTAAAGAAAAACCAAGACACGTTCAGATTTCGGACCTGGAAAAAGTGTTCGACAATGTAAACACGCACCGAATGTTGTTGGTGTGCTGCTATGTAATTACAGAACATGAACATCTGTTCCTACCTGTATTGATTGAGAGTGGTGGAGTGCACTGCTTATAAATTGTGCAAGATGTTCGAAATTCTGAGAAAAAATAGGGTCAAGCTAAAGGGAAAGATGTGCAAGAGCTAAGAAGCAACAATAAGAGCAGAAGACGAAGAACGAAGTGCTCGGATCAAAAAGGATGTAAGGCAAGAATGTAGTCTTTCGTCCCTACCGTTCAATCCGTACACCGGAGCAGCAATGACAGAAATAAAAGAAAGGTTCAAGAGTGGAATTAAAATTTAAGGTGAAAGGATACCAGTGATAAGATTCGCTGATGACATTGCTGTCCTCAGTGAAAGTGAAGAAGAATCACAGGGTCTGCTGTATGAAGGGAAGTCTAATGAGTACAGAATATGCAATGAGAGTAAATCGAAGAGAGATGAAAGTAATGAGAATTAGCAGAAATGAGAACAGCGAGACGCTTAACATCAGGATAGCTGATAACGAAGTAGATGAAGTTGAAGAATTCTCGTACCTAGGCATCAAAATATTCCACGACGAACGGAACGAGGAGGGCATAAAAAGCTTCCTGGCACTGGCAAAAAGGGCATTCCTGGCCAAGAAAAGTCTTCTACTAGCAAACATAGGCCTTAATTTGAGGAAGACATTTCTGAGAATGTACGTATAGAGCACAGTGTTGAATGAGTGAAAAACAGAATATGGGAAGATCCGAACGGAAGAGAATGGAAGCATTCGAGATGTTGTGCTACAGAAGAATGTTGAATGACTGACACGGTAAGGAATGATTGATAAAGTTAGGAATGAGAATAGGAGAGGAAAGAAACATATGGAAAGCATCGACAAGAAGGAGGGACAGAATGACAGGAAATCTGTTGAGAGTTAAGACATAACGGAATAACTTCCATGGTACGAGATAAAGCTGTAGAGGGTGAAAACTGCAGAGGAAAACATAGATTAGAATACATCGAGCAAGTAACTGAGGACGAGGTTCGTACAGGAGAGCAATTGGTGGCGGGCTGCAACAAACCAGTCAGATAAATACAGTAGCACATCAAGTGTTCAATGCGAGCACTATTAGTCACACATCGAGTCGATAGGCATCCAAGATACTACTCCAGGCGGGTGTAAAATGCATGCGTGCAACAGAAAATATTGAACGGTTAAACGATGCATTGGCCCTGTCTGACTACTCCCGGAAGCATATCTTAGGATCTCTTAATGCTCTTTAACATATAAATTACAACTTCGACATAAATGAATGATTAAGACAACTAATACTACTAAATTATAAACGTTGTTTCTTATTGCACATTTATTGAAGCTTAAAAAACGACCCTTATATTACAATTGTGTATATTTCCTGACTAAAAATTTCTGATCAATTGCCCAACTCTGCCCCCTTTTATGACTACGCAATCTAACGTAACTAACGCGAAATGACTGACATCATCTACGTACCAAACATTAGAAGACACTACTTTCAAAGATGAACTATGGTGCTGTGGAACCTCACTGGAAATAAACTAGCGTGATCACAGCTGTGTAGCTTTATAGCCCTAATAAGCCGAAGCAATTAGCAATATCACCGTATGTACGGCGTCTGGTTTGTCGGAGTGATGGTTCTCGTGCACGTCTGCGATGATGGAAGAATTCCAGCCACAAAATAAAACTCTTTCAAACACTAGGATGGCAGAAGGCGGCCCTCTAACACTCTCTGTCTTCTCCTCTCTGTGTTCTACAGACGAGAAACACGAACTCCCAGCCACAAGGACAGAGTTCAAATAACGTTTCAACGTAAGTATAGACAGAAGAAGTGCTCTCAATCACTGAACGCTGCGTACTCAATGACGACTTCCAACCCGGAGGCGAAGTCCAGAATCGTATAAGTTCGCAACAGTACAGTGCCTATCATTCTAGCTATAAACTCTCCTGAGAGCAAAGACAGTAACTCCGCATGTAACAACAAAGCTCATGCTGAGCGACTGTAACACACAGGCGCTCAAAAACGGAAGACCTCTTCCTCTCCACTGCTGGCTTCCCAGCAAGACTCAGCTCCCCTCCCTTGTAACTGCAGAAGGTGAATAATATTCTCAAAACCCCAGAATATTCTCCCTCTCTACAGATTCTTCTGAATGCCGACCAACCATATTTTATTCTTTTGTCGTCCAGCATGGAAAGTTTGCGAGTGAATACCTATACTCGTACAATGGTATGTGTCTAAGTAAAAATCTTTGGAAATAACCCTGCCTGTGTGATATCCAACGTGATGCTTCCTCATTCCTCTCAGCTGCGTCCAAGATTTGCAGATCTCCCAGTTATCCTTCTGGTCCTGCTACAACCGGCCGGCCGCGACTCTATTGTGCTCCAGTGCTTAGTTACCCAGCGTCCATCTTGCTACTTCCAGTGTTTAACAGGACCAACACAGCTGTGCAGGCCTTCCACCCAGGACTTGAATTCCACCTGCCGTTTCATCTCCACTGGCGTTCCAACCTCTACTAGTATAGTCAATCATTCATTTTTCCATTTTGATAATAAAGACACTCCGTCACCTTTCATGCAAAAGCATTAACAATTATTTACAGAACGTGTGTGACAATGTCAGTCTCTTTAACTATTCATACATACGATGTACAACCTATCAAATGATACCTAATTGTGGTTGTAAATCACGGCAAAGTATGTAGATGAGTGCTTGTAAGTTGCGAAATTATAGCCACCTTACAGGCGAGCTGTTCCCAAAACTTGATCGGTGTACCTAGAGTAATTGTTGCAACAACTGCTTCAGTTCTATCTCTTAAGGTGGGAAGATCCATCTGTAGCGGAGGCACATACACATGATCCTTTACGAAGCTCCAAAGTCAAAATTCCTATGGAGTCCGATCGGATGAATGTAGAAGCCAAGCAAATGAAACTTGCGGCCAATCCAACGATCGGGTACAACGTCGTTTAACCAATCGCGCACTGAGTTATACCAGTGAGATGGCGCACCGTCTTGCTGCCATACAATGTTCTGTGGTTCAGCTTCTTCCAATTGATGAAAGAGCCACAATTATAGCGCACCATGATCAGAAAAGTAGTTACAGTACGCCCTTAAACCTTCGGCCGGATTATGACACAAAAAACATTCAGTTTCTCGTTGCAACTGTACCATTGAGGATTTGGTGATCCCAAGATACACAAAATATATGTGTTCACATTTACACTTAGGTGAAATGTCGAGTCATCACTGAAGACGACACGATCCATAAAATCTTCAATGTCGTGCAGCAACATTTTGTTTGCTAGGCTGGTATATAAACAGTCGTCTGTAGACCTCAGAACTTGTAGCATTTATTATTTATTTGCTATTTTCTTTTAATCTGTTATCTATATAAAAGAAGAGACCTAATGTTGCACATGAATTGGCATGGATTTAGCACATAATATTTTAACATAACTTTAAGTGTTTTAGTAACAACAAAGCATTATGCTGTTTAATGGGATAAAATCGCCATAGAATATCTACATAAAAAGAAAATAATAATAATAATAATAATAATAACTAAAAACAATAAAAAAATTCTATATACTACTATTTGGTCGTCTGGCGCACAGATATACAGTCATCTGTAATCCAGAAGACGCACACTACTGGTCCGTTACCTCTGCAGCGTTGGTGATCAGAAATTTCATAATTTATAATTCTAGATTGCACTACTATACAACACTACACAGAATTACACTATTGTACCAAGCTGGGGTTCTCGTTTGTCTGGATGGTTAGCCACGGCGTGCTGAGATGCAACTCAAGATTCACAAGGGGTTGCGCTGCTGTGTCACACAAGGTATAGAGATCGAGAGATGGCTGTCAGGGCCTCAGGAAATTCTTCCTGGACCTCCCCAAGGCTCATCTCCTCATTTTTTCCACAAGGCTGTTGTAGGTGAATGTCTGCTATGGCGTGTCTCGTTATCATGATGTATAGCCTCTTCTTGGTTGTCTCTCAGCGATATGCTTGAGGCTCATAAGCTGATATTTTAGCTGTCAGCGAGTTCAGCTTATGCCACAGTTCCTCATTCCTTATTATATTATAGACTGCTGCATTTCCAAATGCGTTCCTGTCCTGCTCTGTAATAACTTGTCTAACGGCAGATTCCCAGACAATGTGATCCGGGTTGTCGATTGCTCCACATTCACAAGTTATATACATTACTGGCCATTAAAATTGCTACACCAAGAAGAAATGCAGATGATAAACGGGTATTCATTCGATAAATACGAGGGCGGTTCAGAAAGTAACCTCCGATTGGTCACAGTGCGGGTTGTGGGGGGAGTAGCGACGCCATCTGTGCGTTCACGCACTCAACAGGTCAATCGGCATCAAGCCGTGGTCGAGTGAACGTCGTACCTGCGCTAGTTTAGTTTTTGTGGCAGTTTGAAATGTGTGCTGCAATAGAAAACCCCGCCAAATGTGAAGTGCGTGCTGTCATAAGGTTTTTTACAGCCAAAGGATATTCTGCAGCAGCTATTCATCGTGAGCTTTGTGCCGTGTACGGACCAAGAGTTATGAGTGAAGGAGTTGTCCGTGAATGGGTACGTTTATTTAAAAGTGGACGAGAAAACGTTCATGATGAAGAGAGGAGTGGTAGACCATCATTGGTGACTGACGAACTCGTTCAGACAGTTGATGCAAAAGTTCGTGAAAATCGACGTTTCTCAATGTCGGAGTTGTCTACTGGTTTTCCACAGATTTCTAAGACTCTCTTGTACGAGATAGTGACAGCAAGATTGGGTTACCGTAAGTTCTGTGCACGATGGGTGCCCAAAATTCTTACCGACCACCACAAAACTCAAAGAATGGCCTCTGCATTAGACTTTCTGTCACGTTATGAGGACGAAGGAGAACCATTGTTAAACAGAATCGTGACCGGTGACGAAACCTGGATTAAGTACGTGAACCCTGAGAAAAAAGAACAATCAAAGATGTCGGCACATTCAAATTCGCCTACCAATCCAAGAAAAGCCTCGCAAGATTTTTCTGCTAGAAAACTGATGGCAACGGTGTTTTGGGATGCCAAAGGGGTGTTGTTGGTTGAATTCATGGAACGTGGTATGACCATTAATCAAGACGTGTACTGTGAAACAATAAAAAAGTTACGACGGGCTATACAGAACAAACGCCGTGGTATGCTGACTTCCGGTATCGTTTTTTTGCACGATAACGCCCGTCCTCACTCTGCTCGCAGAACAACGGCCCTTCTTGAGTCCTTTAAGTGGGACGTTATCAACCATCCACCTTACAGCCCAGACCTGGCGCCAAATGATTATCACCTCTTCATGCATTTGAAGAAATGGCTCGGGTCACAGCGGTTTGATGACGACGAAGAGCTCAAAGATGCGGTCACAGGCTGGCTCCAGGCACAAGCGGGTGATTTTTATGCAGAAGGAATCTCAAAGCTTGTGAAGAGATACGATAAGTGCCTCAATCGCTATGGAGACTATGTAGAAAAATAGTGCAAAGATGTAGTTGTAAGATGTATATATTAAAATATTTTTATTTAACTTGGTGTATTTTTTTAAATCAACCGAAGGTTACTTTCTGAACAGCCCTCGTATATTATACTAGAACTGACATGTGATTACATTTTCATGCAATTTGGGTGCATAGATCCAGAGAAACAGCTGCCCATGCAGCTTCAACACGATACCACAGTTCATCAAGAGTAGTGACGGGCGTATTGTGACGAGCCAGTTGCTCGGCCACCATTGACCAGACGTTTTCAGTTGGTGAGAGATCTGGAGAATGTGCTGGCCAGGGCAGCAGTCGAACATTTTCTGTGTCCAGAAAGGCACGTACAGGACCTGCAACATGCGGTCGTGCATTATCCTGCTGAAATGTAGGGTTTCGCAGGGATCGAATGAAGGTTAGAACCACGGGTCGTAACACATCTGAAATGTAACGTCCACTGTTCAAAGTGCCGTCAATGCGAGCAAGAGGTGACCGAGACGTGTAACCAATGGCACACCCTACCATCACGCCGGGTGATACGCCAGTAAGGCGATGACGATTACACGCTTCCAATGTGCGTTCACCGCGATGTCACCAAACACCGATGCGACCATCATGATGCTGTAAACAGAACCTGGATTCATCCGAAAAAATGACGTTTTGCCATTCGTGCACCCAGGTTCGTCGTCGAGTACAGCATCGCAGCGTCAAGGGTAACTGGAGCCATGGTCTCCGAGCTGATAGTCCGTGCAGCTGCAAACGTCGTAGAAGTGTTCGTGCAGATGGTTGTTGTCTTGCAAACGTCCCCATCTGTTGACTCAGGGATCGAGACGTGGCTGCACGATCCGTTACAGCGATGCGGATAAGATGCCTGTCATTTCGCTGCTAGTGATACGAGGCCTTCGGGATCCAGCACGGCGTTCCGTATTACCCTCCTGAGCCCACCGATTTCATATCCTGCTAACAGTAATTGGATCTCGACCAACGCGAGCAGCAATGTCGCGATACGATAAACCGTAATCGCGATAGGCTACAATCCGACCTTTATCAAAGTCGGAAACGTGATGGTACTCATTTCTCCTCCTTACACGAGGCATCACAACTACGTTTCACCAGGCAACACCGGTCAACTGCTGTTTGTATATGAGAAATCGGTTGGAAACCTTCCTCATGTCAGCACGTTGTAGGTGTCGCCACTGGTGCCAACGTAATGTGAATGCTCTGAAAAGCTAATCATTTGCAGATCACAGCATCTTCCTCCTGTCGGTTAAATTTCGCGTCTGTAGCACGTCATCTTCGTGGTGTAGCAATATTAATGGCCAGTAGTGTATATAAAATTAAGACGAGACGGCCAATGACTTCTTCAGTGCAGATGCGTACCAAGCTCTAACTGTTACGGGAATCGGCGGAATGCCGTGAATAATGAGATTAAAGTGCAAGGGCAGCACGTTAGTAGTGTGCAGATAGGTTGAGAATTTGGGTCTGACGGGAGGCGTTCTAGGGTATTCCGTGCTGTTGCTATGACCACTGAGTGCGGATGGCTTAGTGGTCGCACCGACTATCACGGCGTTTCCCTATCGCCAAGCCACGATTCAGTTAGCATTTCCTTTGGATCATGAACGATCAAAAACGTCTGTAGTTGTATGGTTTGTACGGGATGAAATGCGCCTCCAGCTGCAAGATGTTCTTTGAATGAGTTTTTCTATTCTTAACATCGTTGTGTACACAATGCTGGTGAATGAAGAGCTGTGCGCCGACGTTGTGCGGCGCCAAGCTCCGATACTCTGACGGCCACGTAGGGTCTGTCGTGGTGTATCATGCTGAGTTTGGCCCCCGAACGATGCGGGTTTTCGTATTCCCATTTGAGGTGCCGTCGGACGTTGTGGACGCCTTTAAACCTTACGGCAACGTCGTCAGTCACGACGCAGGAACCTGAAAGGCGTTCGAAGCATACCGTGTTCTCAACGGTATCCGTCTAAAAACTGAACTGGAGAAACACGTGCTTTCGCATTTAATAATTTCCGGCTGCAGGGCTGTCATCATGTACGACGGCCAGCCGCGCACTTGTTCAGGTTGTGGCCAGGGAGGCCGTGTCCGTTCTAAATGTATCCAACGTGGACTGGTCCACACGTCGATCAGAGATGTCGTCCTCCTTGCGACGCTCACTGTGTCACCTCTGTCTTATGCATCCGAGGCAGGGCTACCTGCCATGCCCACTCTGAATCAGTCGGCACCAGCGTCGACCCCTCTCGACAACACGGTGGACGTTTTTCCCTGTCTCTCCTACACTGCCGCCGGAAGAAGTAGCAGTGGACGATAGCCATCAGCTGATGAGAGCAGTCTGTCCTGACCCTATGCTTGTTGATCATGGAGCTGTACCGAAGTCTGCTTTTCTGCCGCCTGGCCACATATCGGACGAAAGCAGCCCGACATCCGATACGGAACTGCGTTTGGAAGCAACGCTCGCTGAGGAACCATAGAGACAAAGCCATACACCTTCTGATAAGTGCCTTCTTCGGATGACGACCCTTCAGCTGATGCTGCCCTGTCCTCTGACGTCCTGGCAGCTGAAGACGCGACGTTTGTCCTCACCTCCATCTCCAGTAAGCATCCACCTATGGACACTGATCTTCCCCCTCCTGCATCCGATGTGAGTGCATCCCTTTCTGCGTCTGATGCTACCTGTGGGCACACTTCTGACAGTGTTCCACTGAACTGACCTGATGAGACGTATGTCTCCTGGGCAGACGGCGTCGATGCCGAGGATGGACGTTCTTGAGGTGTATAGAGTGGTGGAACGCCCTTGATGGTCTCAGCTCCCTCCCTGTCACAGTGATGTGCTCTTCCACTGGGGCCTTACAGGGAGCTCCCTGGGATTCCCCCGAGTTTGAATATCCCATCCTCATGGTGATGGCAGCTTTTCAGACTCATAACATCACCACAGTCAATACCATTCGCGTATGCCACAAACTGGCTTTACTCCATGAAACACTGTATACTGCGAACGTTGACGTCATCCTCCTTCAGCAGGTGCGTATAGCAATTCCTTGTGCTCCCCTTAGTTTTACAGCACATATCTCCCATACTTCCCCTATTGGTAGTGGGGTGGCGATCCTCCTGCGTGATGGTATCCTTACTGATACAGTTGCCTATCTCTCTGATGCCAGAAGTATGTCTCTCATGTTTAGTGCCATCTGGTTTGGGTCGTCGCTGTGAGCATCCCACTTTCTTTTCCAAAGCAGTCACAGCTCGCTTGCTGGGTCGCCAGGAAGCGTTGATCATGGAAGGCAATTTCAATTGTACATAGACGCCCAAGGACCAACTGCCACATCACTCCCCTTGCGTGGCACTAGCGGCAATTCTCCAGCACCTCGTCCTTGTGGATTCTTGGGAGCATGTTCTCGGGGAACGTTCACTGTTTATGCTTTTTATAAGCCATTCATCCAGCCGCTTTGATCGTGTTTATTCCCCCGCAATATTGCCAGTGGGGTACAGGCTGATGGAGACTGCCTGTTGCTTTCTCTGACCCTGACACATACACTACTGGCCATTAAAATTGCTACACCAAGAACAAATGCAGATGATAAACGGGTATTCATTGGACAAATATATTATACTAGAACTGACACGTGATTACGTTTTCACGCAATTTGGGTGCATAGACACTGAGAAATCAGTACCCAGAACAACCACCTCTGGCCGTAATAACGGCCTTGATACGCCTGGGCATTGAGTCAAACAGAGCTTGGATGGCGTGTACAGGTACAGCTGCCCATGTAGCTTCAACACTATACCACAGTTCATCAAGAGTAGTGACTGGCGTATTGTGACCAGCCAGTTGCTCGGCCACCATTGACCAGACGTTTTCAGTTGGTCAGAGATCTGGAGAATGTGCTGGCCAGGGCAGCAGTCGAACATTTTCTGTATCCAGAAAGGCCCTTACAGGACCTGCAACATGTGGTCGTGCATTATCCTGCTGAAACGTAGGGTTTCGCAGGGATCGTAACACATCTGAAATGTAACGTCCATTGTTCAAAGTGCCGTCAGTGCAAACAAGAGGTGCCCGAGACGTGTAAAGAATGGTACCCCATCCCTTCACGCCAGGTGATACGCCGGTATGGCGATGACGAATACACGCTTCCAATGTGCGTTCACCGCGATGTCGCCAAACGCGGATACGACCATCATGATGCTGTAAACAGACCTGGAGTCATCCGAAAAAATGACGTTTTGCCATTCGTGCACCCAGGTTCGTCGTCGAGTACACCATCGCAGGCGCTCCTGTCTGTGATGCAGCGTCAAGTCAAGAGTAACCGCAGCCATGGTCTCCGAGCCGATATTGCATGCTGCTGCAAACGTCGTCCAACTGTTCTTGCAGATTTGTTGTCTTGCATACGTCCCCCTCTGTTGACTCAGGGATCGAGACGTGGCTGCACGACCCGTTACAGCGATGCGGATAAGATGCCTGTCATTTCTACTGCTAGTGATACGAGGCCGTGGGGATCCAGCACGGCGTTCCGTATTACCCTCCTGAGCCCACCGATTCCATATTCTGCTAACAGTCATTGGATCTCGACCAACGCGAGCAGCAATGTCGCGATACGATAAACCGCAGTTGCGATAGGTTACAATCCGACCTTTATTACAGTCGGAAACGTGATGGTACGCATTTCTCCTCCTTACACGAGGCATCACGACAACGTTTCACCAGACAACGCCGGTCAACTGCTGTTTGTGTATGATAAATCGGTTGGAAACTTTCCTCATGTCAGCACGTTGTAGGTGTCGCCACCGGCGCCAGCCTTGTGTGAATGCTCTGAAAAGCTAATCGTTTGCATATCACAGCATATTCTTCCTGTCGGTTAAATTTCGCGTCTGTAGCACGTCATCTTCGTGGTGTAGCAATTTTAATGGCCAGTAGTGTATATCTGCGTCATCAGTCTCTGCCGCCAAAGGATGTGACGCGGCCGAGGACCATGGAAACTGAAAACGATCCATCTTACTTCATCTGACTGCTGGCAGGTTATCGAGACCACGTGAATAGCGTGTCCTCGACGCCATGATGGGTATCAGTCTGCGCTGTCATGGTGGATGCTGTGCACTGAGCCTGCTCTCCATATGGCCTTCACTGTTTACAGAAGAGAGGTCATGGCATAGTTTCGACAAACCAATGATTGCCCTTTCACCATTCTTTGGGAATGTGCTATGATGCCGTATTCACCAGCATCAGGGGGTGGTGAATCGTACTAAAGCACAGCTTACATCTAGCTTTCATCGTCACCTCGAAGGAGCTATGCTCAGGGCGTGCTCACATGACGGATTAGCGCAAGAGCATTCATCAATGTTTGATATGAGAGTTGGATGGCGCCACCGTCAGACGACTTTGATTAATGGTCTTATGACTGATGAGAGGCGGTGCTTAAAGAGCCATTGTGATATAGGGTCTGCCGTCCATGCACATTATGTTATGCTGTACTCTGCACAACAACACCACCCTGCCAACATTATGGCAGTCTCGTGGCTCTCCTTTGGCTCGGTTCCTGGGGATGTAACAATGGATCTGCTTGCTGACGTCATGGAGAATGAAGTCGGTGATTCTATCCAGGTAGGTTCTGGAGCTTTTCGGACATTTCGTCCCCTAATGGCGCCGGTGTAGACGGAAATTTGTCAAGACTTACGTTGCCTCTTGTGCAGATACCAGACGGTTTCCTCAATGGTCCCATCATTCCCATCCACAAGCCTGGTGGTACCTCACGGATATATGATTACCACCCCTTGGCGTTGCTCAAGAGCAACACAAAGATCTTTACCCAGCTATTGGCTGCACAGCTTTAATGGATGGCCTGGTATGTGGTTTCCCCTGATCAATCTTCTTTGGGAGGTGCCAATAACATCCGCACTGCCCTCTCTCGCTATCGGGACGTAATCTCTCTTGCTCACGCTTGTCGTTTGTCAGTTCTTGACTCAGCCAGGCGTTCGATCGGGTCGATCACGACTACCTGTAAGGGATGCTTTGCAATATGGGATACCCTGACACTACTGTCGACGTCGTAATGCGTTTCCTTCATGGAGCTACGTCCCATGTACTCTACAATGGTCGTCTCACTCCTCCCATCTTGCTCTGCTGTTCAGTGCGTCAAGGTTCCACTCTTCCTGCACTGTTGTATGCTGTTGCTCTGTGGCCTCTGTCAACCTCTGTCTGGTTTGTCTCTTGGTGGTCATGTGTTCAGCTGCTCTTCATAGCAGTGCAGATGTCAGTGAGTCACTGGTATAGGTTACCGCCTATGGCGAAACTTCTAGTAGCTGCCTTAATGTCGAGTGTCATGGCTATGGGTCTGGGGCTTCCTGCGGACGGTGTTACTCCATTGCGTCCGATGCTTAGGACTCGATTTCGCAAGTGATCTGCAGCGCCTGCTGGGCTCCTAGGTCATCCTTTATGAGCCCTCAATCTCCTGCAGCGGACACAATGTGTAAATGTATATTTGGCGTCACGCATCTCCCACGCGTCACAGACAACGACATCCATGGCCCGCTGCATGCTCGTGGCATTGGGTTCGTAAGTTTGCCACGGCTTGCTGTTCAAGATAAAATGCGAGACCCTCACTCCCCAGTCGTGCAGCGGTGGTTCAGGTCAGTATCTTGTCCCTGACAGAGGGACAGCCCTTTTCATCAGCTCCCACATGGCGCTGTGGAGCCGTTGTCCTACATGCCTTAAAAATCTATTAAGCTTTCGGACGTCCTGCCACGTACTGTCAATGCGCCTTACATCCACGAAGGCTTTCTTCAGCAGCACAGCTCACCGAATGTGGTTGAGGGGAAGCACCCCACGTCGACTGGTGTGCCATTTGGAAATCGGTATCTACTCCTTATCTGCTGGTCTGTATGGTATCTTGTGGTCACATCTTCACGGGATTCACCCTTGCAGACACTCTGTTGAGTGTCGCCAACGATGCATTCGATACAGACGAGCACCACCTGGTGTGCAGACTGGCGGTAGATGTCTGGTTACTGGTGCGACAGATGCAGGCCCTAATTACACAAACGACTCCTCATCAGATAACTTCTCACCTGCTCCTCTTTCCCGCAAGCGAAGACGAAATCCGTGAAGTGCATCTGTGGACACTCAGTTCACAACTTGTTTGTTGATGGCGAGAAAAATATAATTAACTTTTGTCACTTTCTTAATGAACGCCATTGTGCAGTTGTCCGCAATCCCAAAACCAACAAATTTTCTCCGATTTCCTTTGTACTGTCTTTCTTCAAAAATGGCTCTGAGCACTATGGGACTCAACTGCTGAGGTCATTAGTCCCCTAGAACTTAGAACTAGTTAAACCTAACTAACCTAAGGACATCACAAACATCCATGCCCGAGGCAGGATTCGAACCTGCGACCGTAGCGGTCTTGCGGTTCCAGACTGCAGCGCCTTTAACCGCACTGCCACTTCAGCCGGCTACTGTCTTTCTTAATCCACCCCACAGTTGGGGTGTTACTGCAACGAGGAGTTGATCCGCGCCTTTTCCACTCTCAGAACCGGTTATTCTCTGCTCATTGGAAAGTTCTTGTCCGAAAAAATATGCATTAATAGCATCATCTCAACGAGTCTGACGCCTTGCCGTTCCCTCTTCCTCGCAACACCGATATCCTGGCATTCTCGATGGTATTAACGACAATGAAAAAAACGAAAAATGTAACAATGAAATTACAATTAAAAAGGAAATTACTAAATAGATAAATCATTGATTTTCTTTGTACCTCTATTCCATGTTTCCCTGGGGAGGGAACGGGACATCGCGACTGGGCCTCAGGTTACGATCCCTGCTCACCTTGCCCCCACCCCTCCCTTTGGGCGCCAGGAAGGTTCCTTAAAAAAGAAAGAAGTAGTGTCCTAAAAAAAAAAATTGGTGTGAGCATCTACCTAGCAAGCAGCAGACCCAGGTTCGAATCTAGGGCTCGCACAAATTTTCAACTTTCCCCATCGATATCAATCAATGCCCATTCGCAGCCAATGTCTACAATTCCTTTGTTTCCACGCAGTGTCTGTGGTGCGCTGTCGTATTTTTAGTAAGTAGATGGGATAAGCACCATGCCCCGAAGGTAGTGTATGGCTCAGATGGTCTACATCTACATCTATATGGATACTCTGCAAATCACATTTAAGTGCCTGAAAGAGGGTTCATCGAACCACCTTATAACACTATCGGCTGCTATTAAGCATTACTACAGCTCTGCTGATGTTACGTCTGTGAAACGATTTTTACTGTGTAAAAAGCTAACGAATGCCCTGTTAATGGAAGAGCCACGTACAGCACTATCAAATGAGGAATTGTGCATATAGTATAATATTACCCCCCCAGGATTTGATCATGATGTATGACTAATGAGGTCTGATACTCCGAGGAGTGTAGGCGACAACCCGCACCGCCGCACTAGGAAAACTCCTAGCGGAGTTGGTTTGCCATTGCCTTCCTCCGACTGTAATGGGAATAAATGATGATGATGAACACGACACAACAATATCCAGTCATCTCGAGGTAGGGAAAAATCCTTGACCCTGCCGGGAATCGAACCTGGGACTCCCTGCGCGGGAAGCGAAAACGCTACAGCAAGACCACGAGCTGCGGACGTAAGGAATGAAGGAAGGAAGGACGGAAGGAAGAAAGTATATCATTCTTGTTCTTTCATTTATTTTAGGAACAAAGTGGACAGCTAGTAACAACTGCAAACGATAAGGACGTAGTTGTAAGCGTCTCCTTATGAGACTCGATATAGACGTCACTGAAATAGCTATATCACGCCTAGCCTTCCAAACTGACTTCTTGGGGCTACACATCAAAGACTGTCTTATTCGTTTAACACATTCTTCAGCGTCTCTCGTCCGTGTGACGAATAGTGCTCATATTGAAGAAAAACTGCTTGAATTGCTCTTTCATTTGAGATATTATTTGTAAATGTAAGTTGAATGTAATAAATTCTACAAAACATTAAAAACCCCTATATTTAATATGAAACGACCGGTATACCGAACGCAGGCGTTCGGCTCCATTTCAAGGTGCTGTGAGCTTTTCCGAGAAAGACTTTGCAGAATACCATCGTTGTACAAGTTTCTCTTCAGGTCAAGAGGGAACAGTGTTCTATATTTTTGTAGGGCATGCAGAAATGCTGATATCTTTTCTCGCACGTTGCAGCTATGTGCTCAGCCCAATTTGGCTTCTCATGTGCGTCGCCCCTGGTGACGTATTTCAGCCTCGGTTCAGGTTCTCGCGTCGTCGCGGGAGTCGGCAGTGTTTTGTTGCGCGGTGCCTGCTGGTGTCAGGAGTGGCCGCGGAGGTCTTGCCAGGGCGTGGCAGGTGCGTGCGAGGGCGTGCCGACCTCGCCAAAGGTGTTGTCGGAGCGGCCGCCCTTGGCCATGAACGCGCAGGCGCGAGGCCGCCCGGGAACCCGAGCCCAGCCGAAGCCGGCCAGCGCGGCCGTTCGGAAACCCTGCCCTGCCCTGGCGACGGCCGCGCCCCTGGCAGTGACCTTCGCCACTACGGACACGGTGAGGCGAACCCGACCGGCGCAGCGCGCCGCCTCCGCCGCGAGGGCTCGGGTTCGCTGCGATCCGGGTTCGATTCCCTGTACTCCGCTGTTCTGGTTACCATAATTTGTTCCGCGTGAACGCAAGAATGCATCTTTAATCGAGGTCATCGTTAATGTTTCGCTCCTCGCACCCGGTACCTCTTCGGAACTGCTCAGCGTTCTCCGGTGTCGTGATAGTGCTTTCTGCCGAGCACAAAAACTGCTCAAAAAGGTTTTGCATCACTTGCAAATCCACATCTATATTCATACTCTGAAAACCATTGTGAAACCGTTGTGAAGTGTATGAGCAAAGGGTCTTTCTTAACATTGTACGTGTCAGGTGTCTGTTCCAATCGCGTATGGAGGGTGGGAATAATTACCGCTCAAATGACTCTGTGCCGGTTGTAACACACCATATATATGATGGAGACAAACAGCAAGACCTATTCGACACGTGTGCGTATCACGTCGAGGCAGTGACGGGGCGAGGGACGATTGCATATGTGAACCAACAACCATAGCGCTGCCCGTCAACCCACGAACGGCTGCCGCCACGGTAGCTCAGCGTGTTCGGTCAGAAGGCTAGCTGATCTCCGTAAAAAAAAAAAAAAAAAAAAAAAAAAAAAAAAAAAAAAAAAAAAAAAAAACAACAACTGAGTTAATGTATCAACAACGAACTGAAACGTGTGTCTTTCGACGTCCGCCCAGACCAGATACAACGAACGAAAACGAACAAAATGAGACAAAAAAAGAAAAAAAAACGGCAACAGGACTATCGCACGGCCAACCGGAGCGCGTGGGGCAAAGTTTCCGTAGTTTGAAAATGGTGCGTTGTCGACCTGCACAACATTGGTAATTTTGGTTCCTACTGGCATCAGCTATCCGGGGTTAAAATTTCGTGACACAGTTTTTCTCCACCCTATATGTATGTCCTTATGTCCGCCCCGATAGCTGAGTGGTCAGCGCGGCGGTCTGATTTTCTCCTCGTTATAATTTCATCATCATCATCAGTGGAAGGCAACGGGAAACTACGACTGGAATCACTTCCCTAGACGCTCATGCGGTGGACCTCCCTGACAAGGCTTCCCCCATGAAAAGACCTACCGCAAGGCACAACAAAAAGTTATATATACATAAAAAAAAGAAAACAAAACCACGCAGCACGAAGGAATTATCCGAATGGGACTATAATCGATAGCTGAATGTATATGTACGGAGAAATAAATGATAACAATTTTAGAAAAACTGGATGATTTATCCAATGGAAAGAGCTTCACCAGCTGAGCAAGTCAATAACGCATTGGTCCACCCCTGTCCCTTATGCAAACAGCTATTCGGCTTAGCATTGACTGACAGAGTTGTTGGATCTCCTCTGGAGGGATATGGCGCCAAATTCTTTTCAACTGGCACATTACATCATTTCATTTTTCATTGAGATCATCAAAATCACGAGATGGCTGGAGGGATCTGCCCATACGCTACAAACACTCTGAACTGGGGAGAGAGTCGGCGGCCTTGCAGGTCTGCAGGTGGACATTATCTTGCTGAAATGTAAGTGCAGGGTCGTTTGCCATGAAGGACAACGAAACGAGGCGTAGAATATCGTCGACATACCGCTGTCCTGTAAGACTGCACCGGGAGACAACCAAAGAGGTCCTGCTATGAAAAGAAGTGGCAACCCAGACCATTCCTCCTGGTTGTCGGGCTGTATGGGGGGGCGGCGTCCAGATTAGTATCTCCAGACACGTCTTCACTGGTCATCGGGGCTCAGTTATGGTTGAAATGTCTCTGAGCACTATGGGACTTAACTGCTGAGATCATCAGTCCCCTAGAACTTAGAACTACTTAAACCTAACTAACCTAAGGACATCACACACATCCATGCTCGAGGCAGGATTCGAACCTGCGACCGTAGTGATCGCGCGATTCCAGACTGTAGCGTCTAGAACCGCTCGGCCACACCGGCCAGCAGGGCTCAGTTAGAAGAGGGATTCATCACTGAAGACAATTCTACTCAAGTCAATGAGATTCCAGGCCGGAGAAGTTTGGAATCGTGTGAGACAGTGTTGTCCTACTCTGTATACGTTCAGTATCCCCTCTTCGTCCTATTTGGTAGCCAGCCGTTGTGGCCGAGCAGTTCTAGGCGTTTCAGTCTGGAACCGCGCGACCGCTACGGTCGCAGGCTCGAATCCTGCCTCGGGCATGGATGTGTGTGATGTCCTTAGGTTAATTAGGTTTAAGTAGTTCTAAGTTCTAGACGACTGATGACCTCAGATGTTAAGTCCCATAGTGCTCAAAGCCAAGCCTATTTGGTCTGGGGGCACCTAGTGGTTTGTAAGGAGACTTCTTTGAATCATCTTCCCAGTATCCTCTCAATGAACCAAAATTTACTACCTGCTTTCTCTACGATTCATCCTATGTGGTCCTTCTGTTTCTTACCTCTGCAAATTGTTAGACCCAGGTACTCGAATCAGGTGACTTATTTCAGTTGTGATTCGCTGCTGTTTTTGACACAGGACACCACTTCTATGCGTTTTCTGAAGTGCACAATTTGACATTTCTGATTTCGCACAAGTTGCCTTTTTGTACCATTTTGAAATTTTATTGAGATTTAACTGGGTAAATGTATAGCTTTATACAGTTAGTACGTCATTACAGATAACCCCTTCATCTCCAAAAAAATGTGTGAGGTTCTTGTTAATGTGATCAGCCAAACCATTATAAAACAATTTGAGTAACAAGGACCTCTACGCATTTGCCGCCTACGGCACACCTGAAGTTACTTCTACTTCTGGTCATAACAAGGTTAGGCTGTGGTTGTTCCTTCTTCGTGTTTCCACTTTACACCATCAACACTCGTCTTAGTCAGCTTTAGAGGGGTTGAAATGTCCCTGATGGAGTAGTCACTGGATGTCACCTATATATATCGGGGACATTTCAGGCCTGCTAAAGCTAGTGAGCTGCAAACGCGAATGAACAACCACAGATAAACCGAGACCAGACAGACCTCATGTACTGACCGACTGTGATCATAGAGCATTTCGGAGGGTGGCAGTCCAACTAGCACAACGACTCTGCGTAGGGAGTTGAAAAGGGGCGGGGGGGTACAATGGTGGAACAGATCCTCACAAGCCACGCTACTGTAGTCAATGCTAAGGACGCTTGAGGCAGTGTAAGAAGCTACGTCACTGGACGGTGGATGACTGAAAACAAGTGATTTGGAGTGACGCATAATACCGTACCCTGTGATAATTCGACGAAAGGCATTAGATCTGGTGAATACCTGGAGGACGTTACCTGGCATTATGCGTAGCGCCAGCAGTGAAGTACGGTGGAAGTGGTGTCACGGTACCCGTATGTGATTAGGGTGTGGTTAAGAGAACGCTAAATTCGGAAGGATATGAACACATTTTCAGCTTCGTTTACTGTATACAGCAAACGGAGAGGCTGGAGACAGCGACTGCATGTATTAGCATGACAGTGCACTCTGTCATAAAGCAGCATCTCTGATGTAGTGGTTTTTGGAGAATAATATTCCTGAACTGGACTGACCTGCTCAGAGTACCGATTGTATGATTACGAAATTACAAAACAATATAAATTCTTCCAGTCCGTAGTATTGGTTGACAACAGTCTCGGTAGCAATTTTAGTTATTTTTATTTATCAACTAAGCATTTCACCTTATTTAGGCATCTTCAGGCTGATCTTAATTCGGTATTTCTTAGGACGATCCTTTAGACAGTGTAGCTAAGAGGCGTCGCCGCGTACAGCAGGTCAGCATCGCCTTCGTTAACGTCAGTAAATACTTTCTAGATGGACATGTCTGACTCCCATCGTGAACGCGATATGCAGGTCTTGGAGTCACACATGTCCATCTAGAAAGTATTTATTGAGGTTAACGAAGACGATGTTGGCCTGATGTACGTGACGATGCTCCTTAGCTACACTGTCTAAAGGATCGTCGTAAGCCAGCCGGTGTAGCCGAGCGGTTCCAGGAGCTTCAGTCTGGAACCGCGCGACCGCTACGGTCGCAGCTTCGAATCCTGCCTCGGGCATGGATGTGTGTGATGTGCTTAGGTTAGTTCGGTTTACGTAGTTCTACGTTCTAGGGTACTGATGACCTCAGATGTTAAGTTCCATAGTGCTCAGAGCCATTTGAACCGTTTTTGATCGTCGTAAGAAATACCAAATTAAGATCAGCCTGAAGATGCCTAAATAAGGTGAAACGCGTAGTTGATAAATAAAAAAAAAACTAAAATTGCAACCAAGACTGTTGTCAACTAATGCTACTAAACAATCACAGGAAGCTGTTACCCTAATAAATATCTAGGAGTATGCGTACAATGTCGGCAGCTCGTGGTGTCGCGGTAGCGTTCTCGCTTCCGGAGCACGGGGACCCGAGTTCGATACCTTGCGGGGTCAGGGATTTTCATCTGCCCCGAGATAACGTCTTCCTCATCATCATTCACCCCCATTCCGGTCGGAGCAACGGCAAACCACCTCCATTAGAACCTTGCCTAGTACGGCGGTGCGGGTCTCCCGCATCGTTCCCCTACGCTCTGCCAAGAAGCATGGGGCTTCATTTCCATGCGTACGATGCGTATTGAAGTGGAACGACGATATAAGTTTAATCGCGAGTAAGGCAGACGCCAGACTGAGATTCATTGCAAGAATCCGCAGAAAATGTAGGGCTTCAAAAAAGGAAATAGCTTACAAAACAGTCATTCGACCAATACTTGAATATTGCTTGTCAGTATCGGATAGGCACCAGATAGAAATGATAAACGACATGGAATAGCTCTAGAGAAGAGCAGCACGTTTCATTATAGATTCATTTAGAGAGTGCGAAAGCGTCACGGACGTGCTCAGCCAACTCCAGCTGCAGACGTTGCAGGAGAGGTGTTCTGCATCACGTTATGGTTTACTGTTAAAATTCCGAGTGCGTACATTCCTAGAATCATCAACCAATATATTGCATCCTCCTACATATATGTCGCGAAAAGACCATGAACATAAATTTAGAGAGATTCGATGCCACTCGGAGGCTTAGCAGCAATCATTCTTTCCGCGAACCATACGCGACTGGAACAGGGAAAGGGGCAAGTGACACCTGTACACAAAGTACCCTCCGCCATACCCCCGTGAATTAGCTCGCGGAGTATCGATGTAGATGTAGATGTAGATCTGAACTCAGTCAAACACCTTTTGTATACGTTACAAGAGATGTGCATTCGTACCTGGGCGCCTCCACACTTTTCTACGACGAACGTCAAGTTCGGGCAAATCGTCAGTGAAACGGACTCAACGCCATTGATCCAGCTTATGTTCCCGGTATTCCCTTGTCCACCTCCTTTGTGCAAAAGGCGTTAGTACTGTAGGTCACAATGCACACCCACACCAAAAAAGGCAGTACACAGTTCTTTTGCATTCTCAGTGGAGTACCTACGAGACATAATTTGTAGGTAGCGATCTTCAGCTGGTACTATTGACCTCAGGCGACCACAACGAGATACATCTTCAAAGTTTTGCGCTTCAATAATGTTGAATCCGCGTACCACGAGGTTCTCTCTCTTTCTTATGGACATTGTCTTATTTAAAGTTTACCAAGTGGTAATTTTGTCTAAGTCGTCCCGCGTCTACTTATGGTCATCTAGAGACGATACAGTGGACAATCTGGCGGTACTGCCGACCTCATCTGATAAACCGTTTGTGTCTTGGGAGCAGTGGATGTGCTATTATGTTTCTATGAGGCACACTCGATGTTTCTTTCGAGTGTCACTTGCCAAAATTTATTCGAGACAGTTATATACAGCCACACAAATAAGTGAAGCACCCAGAAGGGGAGGAAAAAAAAAGTGAAACTTCATTGTTTAAGAGAGTAGGTGATGTTATTTCACTGGTTGTGTAATAGAGTCAGATTTAGAAAGATATACTGCCTTATCAGTACGATGTTGCATCCCCTCTGGTCTGGATGCATGCGCTGATTTGGTTGGAGAGGATGTCATGAAGCAGTGGTATCATCTCTTGAGGTGAGCTGACCCACAACTGTTGTAACTGCTGCTTTATACCCTGGATCTGTCATTGGCACAGAGTTGAGATCCTAGCTGATCACACTCACGTTCCATTGGGGACAAAACCTGGAGATACTGCTTGTCACAGGAGTACATCAACATCAAATGTTCAAATGTGTGTGAATTCCTAATAGACCAAACTGCTGAGGTCATTGGTCCATAGACTTACATACTACTGAAACTAACTTATACTAAGAACTGCACACACACACACACACACACACACACACACACACACACATGCCTGAGGGAGGACTCAAACTTCCGGCGGAAGGGACTGCGCAATCCAAGGCATGACGTCTTTAACTGTGCAGCAACTCAACATCTCCCAGGCATTTCGTACAGGCATTTGCCATGTGTGGACGAGCATTATCCTGTTGAATAATGGTACCACAATACTGATGAGTGGTAGGTAACCCACGAGGATGCAGGATGTCTGTAACGTATCGCTGTGTTGTCAAGAGTTCCCTCAGTTACTACCAGGCAGGACCAGGAGTCATACCTGATGGCTCTCCACATTATGATCCCAAGAGTAACACCGCTGTGCTTCTCCAAAAGATTGGGAGAGTGGGAGAGCTCCATAGATCACCGCTATACTCCCCAACGACGGTCATCGAGGATAGTGCAGAACCATGATTCATCCTCTGCAGTCCAAGTCATGGAACCGCCCCTAAGATGGTTCAAATGGCTCTGAGCACTATGGGACTTAACATCTGTGGTCATCAGTCCCCTAGAACTTAGAACTACTTAAACCTAACTAACCTAAGGACAGCACACACACCCATGCCCGAGGCAGGATTCGAACCTGCGACCGTAGCAGTCGCGCGGTTCCGGACTGAGCGCCTAGAACCGCTCGGCCACCGCGGCCGGCCCGCCCCTAAGACATTCGTTTGTGGCGGGCTGCTGTGGCCGAGCGGTTCTAGGCACTTCAGTCCGGAACCGCGCTGCTGCTACGGTCGCAGGTTCGAATCCTGCCTCGGGCATGGATGTGTGTGATGTCCTTAGGTTTAAGTAGTTCTAAGTCTAGGGGACTGATGACCTCAGATGTTAAGTCCCATAGTGCTCAGAGCCATTTGAACCATTTTTGAAAAACACTAATGCACACTGTTAGGCGTGCTACCTGTCACAGATAATTGCAACTCTAATTAAGTGTATACCCACCTATGGTGGGTCAGGCACTGTACACATCTTTGAAGGTGCTCCAGGTGATCATATTTTATTTATTGGTCGAAAGTGTGGTACACTATCGAATGCCTCTCAGAACTGTGCGCAGGCGGAGTGCACCTGTTTAACTGCATCTACCATTTGCAAGATATTGTGTGCAAATAAAGCAAGCCGTGCTGCATGGGAGTGGTTTTCTTTAATCCGTGCCACTTGTTTTAGAGAGAGGTCCTTTCCTCCACGATCGACATATTGTTCAATCTGACAATATCCTTTAGAATCTTGGAACAGACCGACGTTAACAATAATGGTCTATAATCCTCAACATCTGATATTCAATTCCAGTTTTTGAATAAATGTATGTGACCTGCACACTTCGCCAGACATGACCGAGTATGCACTGTACGAGGCATTCTTCGTAAGTGTGGGCTAGCGAGAAGAATAATTCTGCGGCACACAGTAGTCGAACTTAATTCATTGTTACAGAGCAGTAACAGGACCAACAAAAATAAGTGTAATGTGATCGTCCCGCCCCCCCCCCCCCCCCCCATGAACCATGGACCTGGCCGTTGGTAGGGAGGCTTGCGTGCCTCAACGATACAGATAGCCGTACCGTAACCACAATGGAGGTGTATCTGTTGAGAGGCCAGAGAAACGTGTGGTTCCTGAAGAGGGACAGCAGCCTTTTCAGTAGTTGCAGGGGCAACAGTCTGGATGATTGACTGATCTGGCCTTGTAACGCTAACCAAAACGGCCTTGCTGTTGTGGTACTGCGAACGGCTGAAAGCAAGGGGAAACTACAGCCGTAGTTTTTCCCGAGGGCATGCAGCTTTAATGTATGATTAAATGATCATGGCATCCTCTTGGGTAAAATATTCTGGGGGTAAAATAGTCCCCCATTCGGATCTCCGGGCGGGGACTACGCAAGAGAACGTCGTTATCAGATTAGATGGGTAGATCACGTAACTAATGAGGAGGTATTGAATAGAAGAGGGGAGAAGAGGAGTTTGTGGCACAACTTGACAAGAAGAAGGGACCGGTTGGTAGGACATGTTCTGAGGCATCAAGGGATCACAAATTTAGCATTGGAAGGCAGCGTGGAGGGTAAAAATCGTAGAGGGAGACCAAGAGATGAATACACTAAGCAGATTCAGAAGGATGTAGGTTGCAGTAGGTACTGGGAGATGAAGAAGCTTGCACAGGATAGAGTAGCATGGAGAGCTGCATCAAACCAGTCTCAGGACTGAAGACCACAACAACAACAACAGAGCAGTAATAGGACCAAGAAAAAATAAGTATAGTGTAATCGTTAGGAATGTCATCATAAGGAGTAGTGACCAGATATGAAACGGCGGTAGCTGAGAAAGAACACAGGAATCCTTGGCTCCTGGAGCACTTACGCCCGGCTACTTGACTATCAGGCTAGGCGTTGGGTCGTCGGAGCCGCTTGAGGAGCAGTGAAACACAAAGGCAGGCAGCGAGCAGGCAGAAAAAGAAGAGCAGTGTGCTCCAGTGGGGCGGTGCGTGGTCGCCGCGGAATGCTGCCGAGACGGAACTCATTATCGTGGGCTCTATCGGCGGTCTGCCTCGCCGCCTTCTAAGGTCATTCGGCACACGACCGCCAGGGAACTCCAGCAGCGCACGAAATGGACTGCAACAGTGTCGTAAATTGGTCGTTAACCTAGTTTTAAACGCAATTGTTCCAAAACATTTGAAATTCACTTTCTCAATAACTTTCTCACCATTTTCTGTAGCATAAAACATATGACTCTCAATCTTTAATAATATACAGGGTGGTCCATTGATAGTGACCGGGTCAAATATCTCACGAAATAAGCGTCAACCGAAAAAACTACAAAGAACGAAACTCGTCTAGCCTGAAGGGGGAAACCAGATGGCGCTATGGCTGGCCCGCTAAATGGCGCTGCCATAGGTCAAACGAATATCAACTGCGTTTTTTAAAATAGGAACCCCCATTTTTATTACATATTCATGTAGAACATAAAGAAATATGAATGTTTTAGGTGGACCACATGTTTCGCTTTGTGATAGATGGCGCTGTAGTAGTATGTGGTATCATGTAACATACCGCCAGTGCGGACGATATTTGCTTCCTGATACATTACCCATGTTAGAATGGACCGTTTACCAATTGCGGGATTGATGTATGGCTATTGTGATCAAAATGTCCAACGCGCGTGTGCTATGTATGCTGCTCGGTGTCCTGGACATCATCCAAGTGTCCGAACCGTTTGCGGATAGTTACGTTATTTGAGGAAACAGGAAGTGTTCAGCCGCATGTGAAACGTCAACCACGACCTGCAACAAATGATGATGCCCAAGTAGGTGTTTTAGCTGCTGTCGCGGCTAGTCCGCACATCAATAATAGACAAATTGCGCCAGAATCGGGAATCTCAAAAACTTCGGTGTTGAGAATGCTACATCAACATCGAATGCACCCGTACCATATTTCTGTGCACCAGGAATTGCATGGCGATGAATTTGAAGGTCGTGTACAGTTCTGCCACTGATCACAAGAGAAATAACGGGACGATGACAGATTTTTTGCACGCGTTCTGTTTAGCGACGAAGCGTCATTCACGAACTGCGGTAACGTAAACCGGCATAATATGCACTATTGGGCAACGGAAAATCCACGATGGCTGCGACAAGTGGAACATCAGCAACGTTGGCAGGTTAATGTATGGTGCGGCATTATGGGAGGAAGGATAATTGGCCCCCATTTTATCGATGGCAGTCTAAATTGTGCAATGTATGCTGATTTCCTACGTAATGTTCTACCGATGTTACTACAAGATGTTTCACTGTATGACAGAATGGCGATGTTCTTCCAACATGATGGATGTCCGGCACATAGCTCGCGTGCGGTTGAAGCGGTATTGAATAGCATATTTCATGACAGGTGGATTGGTCGTTGGAGCACCATACCATGGCCCGCACGTTCACCGGATCTGACGTCCCCGGCTTTCTTTCTGTGGGGAAAGTTGACGGATATTTGCTATCGTAATCCACCGACAACACCTGACAACATGCGTCAGCGCATTGTCAACGCATGTGCAAACATTACGGAAGGCGAATTACTCGTTTTTGAGAGGAATGTCGTTACACGTATTGCCAAATGCATTGAGGTTGACGGACATCATTTTGAGCATTTATTGCATTAATGTGGTATTTACAGGTAATCACGCTATAACAGCATGCGTTCTCAGAAATGATAAGTTCACAAAAGTACATGTATCACAGTGGAACAAACGAAATAAAATAGTCAAACGTACCTACGCTCTGTATTTTAATTTAAAAAACCTACCTGTTACCAAATGTTCGTCTAAAATTGTGGGCCATATGTTTGTGACTATTACAGCGCCATCTTTCGCAAAGCGAAAAAAGTGGTCCAACTAAAACATTCATATTTCTTTACGTACTACACGAATATGTAATAAAAATGGGGGTTCCTATTTAAAAAAAACGTAGTTGATATCCGTTTGACATATGACAGTGCCATCTAGCGGACCAACCATAGCGCCATCTGGTTTCCCCCTTCAAGCTAGACAAGTTTAGTTCTTTGTATCTTTTTCGTTTGACGCTTATTTCGTGAGATATTTGGCCCGGTCACGATTAATGGACCACCCTGTATAGATCGCCGAAAAAAAATGCATTCTATGGACAAGTGATGCGAAAGATAATTCATAAGATAAAAATTCCAGACCGAATAAAAGACACATGTCACAGCAAAGGGTGCCCAAACAGTCGCATTAACACGCAGTGTACACCTCTCCGGTGGCGACACAGACGGGTATTCCCGCAAGCAAACGAACATTAAAGTGCGAATGACATCCAGAGATAGATTCTCCCAAGCATATTGCACCTTTTGTTGTAATTCGGCAACGCTTCTTGCAGGCTCTGGAGAATGGAGGAAGTGCCCGCTTCATGTCCCGTACGTTTTCAACTGGCGATAAATCTGGCACACTGCCTGACCAGGGCCGTTGTACACCACTGCGCCACAGCAGTCGTGTGTTGGTGTGCCTTGTCCTGCTGAACAAGCACATTGCCTTCCTGTCGAAGAGGTGGCAGTAGTATGAGGATAGGCATGTGCATTGCGGCAGTCGCTGTTTATTTTATCCCGCAGAAACACCAAACGTGGCAGCGAGTATAACTGATGACAGCACACTACGAAGCGTGGGATGGTATCTACACTCATGCTCATAAATTAAAGATAATTGCAGAATGTGGTGTCAGACAACGTGGCACTACACAAAACTGGCGCTAATAGCATAAGCACATAGGGAACACACAGACACAGATCTGCAAGTCCACAGTGTTGGTGATTAAGTTGAGAAAACCGTCCCGAACCACATATGCTACAAAACGCCACTGTTTCCTGCGCATATACCCTGACATCAGTTTGGGATATGATCACCATGCACACATACACAGGCCACACAACAGGTTGGCATACCCTGAATCAGGTGGTCGAGCAGCTGCTGGGGTATAGCCTCCCATTCTTACACCAGTGCCGGTCGGAGCCCCTGAAGTGTCCTAAGGGTTTGAAGACGTGCAGCGATACGTCGACCGAGAGCATCCCAGACGTGCTCGATGGGGTTTAGGTCCGGAGAACAAGAAAGCCACTCCATTCGTCTGATATCTTCTGTTTCAAGGTACTCCTCCACGATGGCAGCTCGGTGGGGCCGTGCGATATCATCCCACAGGAGGAAGGTGGGACCCACTGCGACCCTGAAAAGGCGGATGTACTGGTGCAAAATGACGTTCCGAAACATCTGACCTGTTACAGTTCCTCTGTCAAAGACATGCAGGGGTGTACGTGCACCAATCATAATCGCACCACACACCATCAAACCACGACCTCCATACAGGTCCCTTTCAAGGACATTAAGGGGTTGGTATCTGGTTTCTGGTTCACGTCAAATGAAAACCCAGCGAGAATCACTGTTCATACTATACCTGGACTCGTCCGTGAACATAACCTGGGACCAATGTTCCAATAACCATGTACTGTGTTCTTAACACCAGGCTTTAAGGGCTCTCCTGTGACCAGGGGTCAGTGGAATGCACCTTGCAGGTCTCCTGGCGAATAATCCATGTCTGTTCAGTCGTATGGAGGCTGTGTGTCTGGAGACAACTGTTCCAGTGGCTGCGGTAAGGTCCTGAGTAAGGCCACCTGCAGTACTCCGTGGCCGTCTGCGGGCACTGATGGTGAGATATCGGTTTTCTTGTGGTGTTGCACACTGTGGACGTCCCGTACTGTAGCACCTGGACACGTTTCTTGTCTGCTGGAATCGTCACAATCTTGAGATCACACTTTGTGGCACACGACCTGCTGTTTTTGACCAGCCACCAGTCGCCCTAGTATTCTACCCCTCATAACGTCATCAATTTGTGTTGTTTGAGCCATTTTCAACATACAGTCACCATCAGCACGTCTGAAAACGTCTGCCCACTTACTCGCTGCACCGTACTCTGACATGCACCAACACACCTCTGTGTATGTGGACTGCTGCCAGCGCCGACGAGCGCAGCTCAAATGCACCGCATGATCATACCTCGAGGTTATTTAAACCCGTAAACCTCCCACCATAGCGTTGTTTCACCGTGTACCAGCATTATCCTTAATTTATGAGCATGAGAGTATATGTCCTTGGCGAAATCAGTTTGAAATAGGCAGCTCACCAGACTCACATCACACACGTGTATGTCTATCACTCGCATACAGAGAGAACCTACTCTCCGCGCTGGTGACGTCAGAGCGCCAGTCCTGTCTCCAGTCGACTCTTCGACGACACCAGAGTAGACATGCTTGGCCTTGTCGTCGTGTTATGGCAGCCTGGCCAGACGCACGCGTGATCTAAATCCTGCAGCAGGAAGACAGTTCCCAAGGTGCAATATGTGCCTGGATTTCTTCCCTGGATGATGCTCGATCGGCCACCGCTGCTCTTACAATGCGTCAGTCTGCACTATGCGGCCGTCCAGAAGCAGGTCTACTGGTGTGGTATGTTCCACAGACCATAGACAATGCACGACACATGCAGCAGTTCGTCGATACTTCCGCGCAGCTTCCCGCAGGCTTGCAATTCGACCCCATTCGATTGGTTGCTGCACGTGTTGGGGCACATATAACGGTGGCGTGTCACTGTTTTAAACAGTCGTCTGTGGAACATTCCCACAGGTTCTGGACGTCGGCGTGTACAGACGCACGTTAAGACCGAAGCAATGGTGGCCGACTGAACATAATCTAGGGACGAAATTCACGAACATGTTGTTTATATTTGAAAAAAAAAGCATTAACAATTGTATATCAATACGATATCCTCCAGGAACTGCCTTCTTCGGAAACTGGCGGGATCGAACTGGGGTATACATCCACAAACATTAAGAACAACAGCTCTTGCCTTATGATATTCTGCAGGAGAGTATGCTAGCCCAGTGTGGTACAATTCAGTACATGCAAAGCAGGTTGATGTAGCCTTAAATGACAGCTGTAGGATTGTTACAGGCTGCCTAAGGCCAACCCCCATGGACAAAGTTCAATGTCTCGCTGGGATTGCTCCATGTGACACCAGAATAGAGGTCACCGCTAACATCGAGAGGCATAAATCAAATACAGTGACCTCAGATCCACTCTTTGGACATCAACCTGCCAAGCCAAGACTGAAGTTCAGGAAGAGTTTTCTAACAGCCTCACAGCCCTTAGAAGGATCAGCTGCGGCTACCCGACTCACCAAGTGGAAAGAAAGATGCCGACACCTGTCAAACTGGATGACACCACAAGAATTGCTCCCGCCTGGACACATGGAGAAGTGAGTCATCTGGAAGTCTTTGAACAGACTACGGACCGAAGTCGCAAGATCGAGGGGCAATCTCCTTAAATGGAACTTCCAACTGCCAACTGCCAACACAACACTGTGAGAATGTGGTGAATTGCAGACAACCCGGCATATCTTCAAATGTAACTCATGCCCAACCAGCTGTATCATGAAAGATTTAACGTCTACACCACCCAGTGCTATCGAAGTTGCCCAATTCTGGGTGAATACTGTATAGTTTTCTTTGTATGTATTGTATATGTGTTCATTTTAGTGCACCTCTGACACGAATAAAGAAAAAGAAGAATACGATTGTAATAGTAAGCTTTAGAAGCATCCGACCCACCTTACATTCTAAGGCTGACGGCTATTCTGTACTGCTAACGAAATAAATAAATGTGTCCTAGGGGGCTACTGTCAACTACCTGCTTGTAGCAGCATTAAGGTCACATGTGTCTCTGGCTAGGATACCACTAAGACCGCGACACAGCAAGCATCGCTATTCTGGTGTCGTGAAAAGAGTTGAAAAAAATGGTTCAAATGGCTCTGAGCACTATGGGACTTAACATCTGAGCTCATCAGTCCCCTAGAACTTAGAACTACTTAAATCTAACTAACCTAAAGACATCACAAACATCCATGCCCCTGGCAGGATTCGAACCTGCGACCGTAGCAGTCGTGGAAAAGAGTTGACTTGAGAGTCGAATGGCGCTGTGTTGTCTTCAGTGAGGAGAGTTTGTTCTGTCTGTATGCAAGTGATGGAAGTTACCTTTATGGCATAGACCTGGTGAGCTTCTGGAGTGCATTTGCGCACGGTTCACAGGTCCCTCCCCTGGCCTCATGGCGTGCGAGGCCATCAGTTACAACTTGGTGATTCTGCACAGTAAAGTAACCAGTGCCCGCAACAATGCACGCGTTGTTATACCTCTGCTAATGCCATTTCTTTGACAGGAAGGTGATGTGTGGATGTGCGTTGTCCTGCTGAAAAAGCACATGGTTGGTACGACGCAACGTGCTCTTCATGGTGTCCTACTGCCGTGGGCAGTCAGATCGCCAGGTTTGTCGCCAGTTGAACACATATGAACACGGTGAACACATTCTCGAGGACCTGCAAAAACCATTGCCGAATTGCAGCAAAAGCCGCAAGATGTTTGGGACAGTCCATCGCAGGATGCCATTTGGTACCTTTATGATCGTTTGCAAGCTAGAATACCCGCCTGAGCTGCCGCCAGAGGGGGGTACAGTATGTAGTACAGATGCGGTTGTCTGGGCACCCTTTACCGAGACGTGTATTTCATGTTACCTGAATTTCTTATCATACACTACTACAATGACGAACTACCTGTCATCTCACTTGTTAATTAAATGATCTTGTCCTTGAGGGTGTCCGTGTGTATATTTTAACACTGCGAATTAGTTGCACTCTTCGAAGTCCAAAATATAACCCCACCACTCAACCGAAATAATGAAAATTCCGTGACACACAACATCTAGACCCTCCGATCAACACTGAAGTGAAACTTCCTGGCAGATTAAAACTGTGTGCCCGACCGAGACTCGAACTCGGGTCCTTTGCCTTTCGCGGGCAAGTGCTCTACCAACTGAGCTACCGAAGCACGACTCACGCCCGGTATCACAGCTGTACTTCTGCCAGTACCTCGTCTCCTACCTTCCAAACTTTACAGTAGCTCTCCTGCGAACCTAGCAGAACTAGCACTCCTGAAAGAAAGGATATTGCAGAGACATGGCTTAGCCACAGCCTGGGGGATGTTTCCAGAATGAGATTTTCACTCTGCAGCGGAGTGTGCGCTGATATGAAACTTCCTGGCAGATTAAAACTGTGTGCCCGACCGAGGAGAGCTTCTGTAAAGTTTGGAAGGTAGGAGACGAGGTACTGGCAGAAGTAAAGCTGTGATACCGGGCGTGAGTCGTGCTTCGGTAGCTCAGTTGGTAGAGCACTTGCCCGCGAAAGGCAAAGGTCCCGAGTTCGAGTCTCGATCTTTTATCTGGCGTGGCCAGCTTACTCATTTCAGACTCCCTTCTGTCAAATTTCCCTGGTGATTTACATGTTTTAAATAGGGGGCTTGGATTTCAGGCGGTTAGTTTCTATGGGTTCTTGGTGAACGGCAAGATTGGAGTTGTTCTTTGTCTCAACACAATATAACTTGATGACATCGGAAGCCACGTTACCTTTTTAGGGCTAAGTGCTTCTGGGATTATTCTCATTGCCTCCCTTAGATGGATTTCCACTTTAGGTAGACGGATGCTATTTACAAATATTCTTCCATGCCATACACGAGCCGAAGTTTTTAAGGTGTCTACGTCACAGCCGCATGATGTGCATTTGCTCATAATCAATATTGATTGTTGAATAATAGGTGGAAGGTCATTTACATATATAAGGAGTGGGTCTGGATCCTGAATTGACGCCTATGGGACTAACTATGTGTTATCATGATTACTATACAACTATCAGTAACAGGCTGCTGTCTACACGCACGCCACTCTCACGGGTGTCTTACACGGCACCTCTGCTAATCGGACATCCCTTCCAGTGATTTATGAACGCTCATTTCGTTACGAGGGTAATCCCAAAAGTAAGGTCTCCTATTTTTTTATAAGTACATAGACCTATTTATTTTTACAATGATTTACATCAGTTTACAGCTTGAACATTTAGCTATTTTAGACATAATCATTTCTGTTGATGCGTTTTTGTAGACGCTGTGGCAGTTTTTGTATGCCCATGTCATACCAGCTCGCCGCCATGCTGTTCAGAAAGTTATGAACTTCTTCTTTCACCTCGTCGTCGGAGCTGAATCGCTTTCCGGCCAAATGTTCTTTTAACCTAGGAACAGGTGATAGTCACTGGGCGCCAAGTCAGGACTATAGGGTGGGTGGGTGATTATGTTCCACTGAAACTGCTGCAGAAGAGCAGCGGTTTGCCGAGCGATATGTGGGCGAGCGTCGTCATGGAGAATGTGTACGCCCTTGTTAATCATTTCTCTTTTCCGGTTCTGAATTGCCCGTTTCAGTTTTTTCAGAGTCTCACAGTACCTGTCAGCGTTAATTGTGGTCCCAGCGATTCAGCTCCGACGACGAGGCGAAAGAAGAGGTTCATAACTTTCTGAACAGCATGGCGGCGAGTTGGTATGACATGGGCATACAAAAACTGCCACAGCATCTACAAAAATGCATCGACAGAAATGGTGACTAAGTCTAAAAATAGCTAAATGTTCAAACTGTAAACTTATGTAAACCATTGTAGAAATAAACAGGTCTATGTACTTATAAAAAAAAATAGGGGACCTTAGTTTTGAGATTACCCTCGTATCATTCCCACGCGGATCGTTGGCGTGTAGCCACAAGTGTGGCGAAGGCGACATCGTAGTTACAACCTGCCTATGCTATTGCAGTTACCTGCCGTAAAGTGGAAGAGTAGGTATGCTACAAAGTAACGGAAGAAGAACTGGGACACAACCAAACGTAGAAATGATAACCTTGCGACTGACCCAACTTGTAATATGCGAGCGTCAACCTTCCTAGAAAACTATGAATGATGTTGCACCGAGTGAGAACAGGGGGTGGGCAGATGGAAGAAGATGACAGTTTGAAGCCTACAAGAAGACTGTGCAGTTCAGGGGAGTGTGACGTTTGTGGGATGAACAGAGGCCTGTCTGACCTGCTAACTTGCACAGGTGTCCAAGTGCAGCGTTGGAATGGCTGGAGGAAGTCTACGTAGCAGCACACAATCAGAGGATCTTCCTTCCCTTATTCTACTTCTTGAATTATGTACTTGATAGTTTGAGAATTATTGGTGTGCTTGTGTTATAACGAAAGAGTAAATAATAAAAAACTTAAAGCTCTCTTCTTGTTGGGAGACGCTGTCGCGTTTAGTGTCGTAAATATGAGTGTTGAAACGTCAGACAGCCGTAAACCATTCGCCCACGCATATAGGAAGAACTAGGATATGATTATGTGAATATGTAGATTACAAATGCAAATTAAAGGCTAAACGACTGTTTTGCTTCCACGCGTTGTATGAAGAACGTTTGTTTCTTCAATCCTTTTTCTGTTTTGTGTATGTATGTATGTATGTGTGTGTGTGTGTGTGTGTGTGTGTGTGTGTATTTGTGTGTATGTGTGTGTGTGTGTGTGTGTGTGTGTGCGCGTGTGCATTTATTTAAGAAAAGCAAAGAAGGGGAACAGATAGATCGATGGAGAGACAGAGACAGAGAGAGACTGGAATGTTCCGGAGCGCGAGTGAGGCAGGATTATTGTCTGCACGCAGGTGTGTCCGGACGAGGCGTGGGTCGGGGATGAGAAGAGAAAAAAGAAAAACGGAACAGGAGTGCTGGAGCAGAGTAAGCCTGCGGCATCTGACCACACCCGACGCCTTACATAAGCGCGGACGCTGAGCCTGTTTTTTAATTATCTTTTTTCATTTCTAGTGTGTCCTTGTATTAGCCCTACCTGCGATGAGACAACTAATGAAATTGACATTGAAATTGTCGCTTGAATTGTAGCTCTTACTAGAGCACATTTTTACCTGGACCAAAAATTCAAACTGAAAACGAGCCTCGTCGTATGGTATTCCAGTTTATCGAGTTCGGAAATAACAATCAGTCGCCGCTACACTGAAGACATGTTGCTCAAACGGAACAATAGTGGTGTCAGCAAGCAAACTGCAAAATAACTGTTTCGATCGTTCCTGTCGACGTTCATACAAAGAAATGATAATAAATCAAGACTCCAAGCTGTCGACAGGCGTTGATATACGTCAACAGGGACAGTTGAAAATGTGTGCCCCGACTGGGACTCGAACCCGGGATTTCCTGCTTACATGTCAGACGCTCGAGTATCCATGTGAGCCACTGAGGGCATTAAGTCAGGAATGTGGGTCTCACAGGCAGCGTGTAAGGGATAAATCCCTAAAGTCGCACTATCCTCTGTGCCTTCGGTGGCTCAGATGGATAGAGTGTCTACCATAAGCAGGAGATCCCGGGTTCGAGTCCCGGGCGGGACACACATTTTCAACTGTCTCCGTTGATGTATATCAACGTCTGTCGACAGCTTAGGGTCTTGATTTAATTATAATTTCGTTCTAAGAGAGCTGCATGGTCACCGATGGTGACATGTCCGAAAGAACAGATACCATCTTCATATTCATACAAAGAGGTTTAACGACATACACATCCTGACCACCGTGTAACAAAATTCTTTCTCAGCCTCAGTAGAATCATATTCGGTTTCGACTTCTCAGTAAGCCATCGTCAGAACTTTGAATACGTCACGTAGCAACTCGTCAACCGAATAGGCCAAGTGGGACACTCCCAAGCTGAACTTATCCGCGCTCTGGTTTTATATATGTGTGTGTACTTAGATCAGGAACTGGCAGGAGTGCCTTACATGTGCGATGGCTCGTCGTATGTACCAGAAGAGGTACCCACAGCGAAGATGTCCAGATGTAAAGACATTTGAATGTCTCCACCGTCTGTGCGCACATGGGAAGTGTACATTCCTGTTTTGGAGAGGGGACGACCAAGATATACCTTTCCAAATACGGAGGAGGAGACTGGAGTTTGCTCGTACGACTCCTTCTATCACCATACGAAAGTTAGCACTTTAAGCGACTGTTCCTTATACGACTGTCTGGAGACTGTTGGTGACTTCAACAATTATATCCTCGTCATCCGCAGCATGTACATGCCATGTCACCAGCAGATTACCCTGTACGAGTTATGTTCTGCCAGTGGTTCTTGCGGCATTTCTCTAAATCTGAACTTTCCTGCCTTATGTTTTTCACACATGAAACATAGTTCGCAAGATATGGTGTTACGAACTTCCGCAACCAGCATGTATGGGCATACGAATACCCATCTGAAGTTTCCTGCCTTATGTTTTTCACACATGAAACATAGTTCGCAAGAGATGGGGTTACGAACTTCCGCAACCAGCATGTATGGGCATACGAATACCCACACGTAGTTGTTCCGTCTCACCAGCAAGTGCGATTCTCCCACAACACGTTGCCCGGTATAATTGGTAATCGGTTATCTGGACCCCACGTGCACGTAAGCAGACTTTCAGTATAGGCGTACACAAACTTCCTGGGAAACACCACATCTCATGTTCTTGAAGACGCTGCATTGATCATTCGTGAACAAGGTCATTTCTGGCATGATTTCACTCCTGCATACTAATGTGGTACGGCTCACTGGTACTAATATTTGAAGTTTCCAGATCGATGGATACACAGAAGTGGACCAGTTGCTCAGCCACTACGATCACCTGATTTGAGTCCTATTGATTCATACTTGACTATCCATTTAAAACGTTTTGTGTGATCGTCTGCGGTCCTGACGTGGGAACGCCTCGGAATAGGTTGTGAGGAAATACGCAATACTTCGGTCGTGTTCGCAGGGCCTTGAGCCATCGATGTAAGTCAAGTGTTCAGACAGGGGGTGGACATTTTGAAAATCTTCTGTAAAGGGGAAGAAAAAACGTTCCAGTGAATATGTGTTTTGGAGGAACGCATACCTGAAATTACGCCCTCAATATTGAAACACCTTCTGTTAAAATATCTGTAAAATGTATCCGCTTTAATAGTCACTGTGGCGTCTCTCATCTTAATTAATGTTAGGTGATCTCTACTCAACTTGTTTCAGCTTCGTTTTCTTCACAGTTTTATTGTTTTTATTGTCTCTGTTAACTTTTGCATACGCTCGAAGACATTCCGAACAGTACCGGTATTGTTTAACTCAAAATCTTCTAGTATGTTACTGGTACAGTTTGCTTAAAACTCTCGCTTTCTCTTTAAACAGCTGTCTTGTTTTATTAAAGATGTACATTTTTTGCTTCTTCAGGCCATTAAAATTTATTGTTGTTTGCATAAGCACTGTGAATCACTGTAACATGACTTTTTTTTCTAAGTGTGAAGTGAAATAGTTTGAAATGATGTATCATCAAATAGAATATCAACTGTAGAAATCAGTCTTATTCTGAATACTCAGCGCTAATCGTAATCTGAGAAACTTCAAAGTGAAATCCTCTGCAGTCGAAACGTCGTTTTACATATTTAGTTGTTCAATTCTCGCACGAATTTTGGTGTTTACGGGAAATGGTCTTTATTGTTATATTCTTATTAGATATCACTTTATTCAGAATAGAGTTGCCCGCCGGCCGGTGTGGCCGAGCGGTTCTAGGCGCTTCAGTCTCGAACCGCGCGACCGCTACTGTCGCAGATTCGAATCCCGCCTCGGGCATGGGTGTGTGTGATGTCCCTAGGTTAGTTAGATTTAAGTAGTTCTAAGTTCTAGGGGACTGATGACCTCAGAAGTTAAGTCGCATAGTGCTCAGAACCATTTTAGAGTTGTCCTTGTGTCTACTCCAGTTCGTTTATCTATTTTTTCTGCACAACATTTTCCCATTACAACTGGGTTCGAGACATCTATTTGAAATTTCGATTATGTCGTTAACATTTGGCACAAATGTGTCCTTTTCCTTAATTCGAAGGAGCATAAAGATTACCATTCATTAACGAAGAACTGAAATCCATGCGTTGAGCGTCAATATTGCTAATGATCGGCGTAATCAACTATTACGTTTTTTAACTTCCTCGGAACAAAAGAAGCATCTAAATGTAACGATGTTGGCTGTGAATAAGAGAATGTCTTATTTATGCCCATCTCCGGAGCCGAGGTCGCCAATTCACTCTTGTGTCGTAGTGTACTTGAGTGGCGGCTTTCGGATTGGAGGTGGGATGTTCGAATACCGATGGTGGGAGAAATTTTCATCATAAATATTTGATCACAAAGGGAAGAACGGTGGTAACGTACTGTTCCTGATGAGCAGACTGCGCAAGTGTCCCGGATTGGAGTCCACCACCTTTCAGTAGTGTCTCATAGAGTTCAAATGGTTCAAATGGCTCTAAGCACCAAGGGAGTTAACATCTGAGGTCATCAGTCTCCTAGACGTAGAACTAAAACCTAACTAACTTAAGGACATCACACACATCCATGCCCAAGGCAGGATTCGATGCTGCGACCGTAGCAGCAGCGCTGTTCCGGAGTGAATGAAGCGCCTAGAACCGCTCGGCCACAGCGCTGGCGTCTTATAGAGTGAGAGCATTTCATACTGTTGATGGGTAGGGACTTAAAACTCGACGACCCTCTTGGTGTTATTCGATGGGAGAAAATATGTGCCGGCACTAAGTTTCACCCTTCCCTTCTCTCTCTCATCGTCGTCAGCATCACAAACACTACATTAAGATCTACGTGCACTCGTCATAGTCACGTACACTCGAGGGCTGTACTTAAGCCATATCTTTCAGTTTTACGATGGAATGATGCCACTGTACGTGGGAAAAGCTATAGAATGACCTCTTATCAACGACGAGCGTTGAGCTCGGCGACTGATTTAATTACAGAGAGAACACGAAAAACAGCAACCAGCTGTCAATTTATCATTAGGACGACTTCTTTGACGATGACCGGTTTCGGTCCAAAGTCAATATTCAAGTGGTTGTTGACAGCTCTACAACTGCACGGTCCAGTCACATTAATGTGACTACTGCCTGTTTTCGACGTCAGCGTGCAATAACCACTCACATACGGTTTGACATCTACATCTACATCTACATGGACACTCTGCAAATCACATTTAAGTGCCTGGCAGAGGGTTCATCGAACCACCTTCACAATTCTCTATTATTCCAATCTCGTATAGCGTGCCGAAAGAATGAACACATATATCTTTCCGTACGAGCTCTGATTTCCTTTATTTAATCGTGGTGATCGTTCCGCCCTATGTAGGTCGGTGTCAACAAAATATTTTCGCATTCGGAGGAGGAAGTTGGTGATTGGAATTTCCTGAGAAGATTCCGTCGCTACGAAAAACGCCTTTCTTTTAATGATGTCCAGCCCAAATCCTGTATCATTTCTGTGACAGTCTCTCCCATATTTCGCGATAATACAAAACGTGCTGCCTTTAGTTGAACTTTTTCGATGTACTCCGTTAGACCTATCTGGTAAGGTCCCACACCGCGCAGCAGTATTCTAAAAGAGGACGGACAAGCGTAGTGTAGGCGGTCTCCTTAGTAGGTCTGTGGCATTTTCTAAGTGTCCTGGCAATAAAACGCAGTCTTTGGTTAGCCTTACCCACAACACTTTCTATGCGTTCCTTCCAATTTAAGTTGTTCGTATTGTAATACCTAGGTATTTAGTTGAATTTACGGCTTTTAGATTTGTCTGATTTATCCTGTGACAGAAGTTTAACGCATTCCTTTTCGTTATTTAAGGTCAACTGCCACTTTTCGCACCATTCCGATATATCTTCTAAATCGTTGTGCAGTTTGTTTTGGTTTTCTGATGACTTTATTAGTCGATAAACGACAGCGTCATCTGCAAACAACCGAAGCCGGCTGCTCATATTGTCTCCCAAATCGTTTATGTAGATAAGGAACAGCAAAGGGCCTACAGCACTACCTTGGGGAACGCCAGAAATCACTTCTGTTTCACTCGATGACTTCCCGTCAGTTACTACGAACTGTGACCTCTCTGACAGGAAATCACAAATCCAGTCACGTAACTGAGGCGATATTCCATAAGCACGCAATTTCACTGCGAGCCGCTTGTGTGGTACAGTGTCTAAAGCCTTCCGGAAATCCAGAAATACGGAATCGATCTGAAATCCCTTGTCAAAAGCACTCAACACTTCACGTCCAGAAGGGCGTAATCATTGGCTTCCAGGCCAAGGGTGGGTGCATTTCCGAAACGGCTAAGTTTGTAAACTGTTTGCGTACTGCCAGGGTTAAAGTACAGGACGCTATCCAAAAGCAGCGCCGACATAAGTTTGGCGAACCTCAGGTAACGGATGACGGGAGTGAAGGGCGGCTGCAGAGATGTGTACGGGCGAAAAGACGTGCAACTGTTGAGCAACTGACACCCCCTCCCCCGATGAGGCAAGGGGCTGCCAACCGTGTCTCCTCAACCACCCTTCAGCGAACGTTGCTGCGTATGAGCCTCCGCAGCAGACGTGTGGTTCACGTACCCATACCGACCGCTGTTCAGCGGCGACGAAGGCTAGAATGTTTACGTGGGTAGCGCAGGTGGAGTGGCGACAGGTGGCCGTTTATGATGAATTGTCCATGGGACAGATGGCCGCTGGTGTGTACGGCGTGAAACGTTTGAATCCAAACACCCTGCAACAAACGTCGGAGTGTTATAGTTTGGGGTTTGTTTTGCTGGTATTACATGGGCGGCCTCGTCATTCTGGAAGGCACAACGATCAACACAAGTATGGATCTATCCTTGGGGACCATAACCAACGCTACATGCGGTTTCGTTTTTCTCAGCACGATGACACCTACCAGCAGGACAAGGCAACGTGCTTGATTCGAAGAGTACTGGGATGAGGTTACCTTACTCCCCTGGCCAAATTCCTCGTATGTAAACCCAATGGTGTATCTATGAGATCACATCTATCGGGCTCTTGGCGCCCCCTGGCCATGGTGCTGGAGTCGGAATGTCTCCACATCCCTGTCGGTACTTTACAGAACCTCACTGTCTCTCTGCACGTCTCGTGCTGGAAAAGGTGGTTATTCAGGATTTTGACAGGCGGTCGGATTTACGTGACTGGACTGTGTGTACAGTGCGATCGAAAAGTGGCGCACATAAAAATAAATACACTCATGTGCATAAATTAAGGATAATTGCAGAATGTGGTGCCACACAACGTGGCACTTCACAAAACTGGCGCTAACAGCATAGCCACATAGGGATCACACATGACACAGATCTGTTAGTCCACGGTATTGCTGATATGTTGAGAAAATCGTCCCAAAACACGTGTGCTACAACGCGCCAATGTTTTCTGCGCAAGTACCCCGACATCAATATGGGATATGATCATCATGCACACATACACAGGCCGCACAACGGGTTGGCGTACTCTGGATCAGGTGGTCGAACACCTGCTGGGGTACAGCCTCCCATTCTTGCACCAGCCCTTGTCGGAGTTGCTGAAGTGTCATAGGGGCATGAAGACGTGCAGTGATACGGCGACCGAGAGCATCACAGACGTGCTCGATGGGGTTGAGGTCTGCAGAACAGACAGGCCACTCCATTCACCTGACATCTTCTGTTTCAAGGTACTCCTCCACGATGGCAGCTTGGTGGGGCCGTGCGTTATCGTCCACAGGGGGAAGGTGGGACCCACTCCACCCCTGAAACGGCGAACATACTGGTGCAAAATACGTATGTGCACCAATCATAATCCCACCCCTTATCATCAAACCACGACCTTCATACAGGTCCCTTTCAAGGACATTAAGCGGTTGGTATCTGGTTCCTGGTTTACGCCAGGTGAAAACCCGGCGAGAATCACTGTTCAGAATATATCTGGACTCGTCCGTGAAGATAACTTGGGACCACTGTTACAAAGACCATGTACTGTGTTCTTGACACCAGGCTTTACGGGCTCTCCCGTGCCCAGGGGTCACTGGAATGTACCTTTCAGGTCTCCAGGCAAATACGCCATGTCTGTTCAGTCGTCTGTAGGCTGTGTGTCTGGAGACAACTGTTCCAGTGGCTGTGGTAAGGTCCCGAGAAAGGCTACCAGCATTACTCCCTGGCCGTCTGCGGGCACTGATGGTGAGATATCGGTCTGTATGTCTGTAAATAGGAGAGGCAATTGTTTGGTCAGCCACCACAAGACAACACTACAGGTGTCACCGAAAGCAAAGGAAGACGTCACTGTAACGGGAACAGCTTACACTACGTTTGTAGAATTTCGCAGTTCATTGCTTGGTAAGCAAGTCGTTTTCTCAAGGTAAACGACGTTTCATTTCTCAACTGCATTTCGCCAGTTATTAGTACTAACGTGGGAAAAAGTCGTTTTCTCAAGGTAAACGACGTTTCATTTCTCAACTGCATTTCGCCAGTTATTAGTACTAACGTAGGAAATGTCGAGATACTGTAAGATTCTGCATGATAGTACTCATAAAGCGGTACAAAAATTAAAGTTTCGCGCATCTCATGTTGTTAGTGTCCAGAAATTGAAGGTACTGGATAAAGAGAAGGGCGTTTGTTGACATCCGTGGGATTGTAGAACTGGACATTGTTTTATTCATTGACAAGACTAGGTGTCACGTGAATACTCAAACAATAATTAGCTCAACCGAAAATCCACCTGTCTTTCATGAAAACACTCTCCACTGTCAGAAAATTGGAGGGTGGTATGCCATATGTTTCAAATGGTTCAAATAGCTCAGGATTATGAGACTTAACATCTGTGGTCATCAGTCCCCTAGAACTTAGAACTACTTAAACCTAACTAACCTAAGGACATCACACACATCCATGCCCGAGGCAGGATTCGAACCTGTGACCGTAGCGGTCGCGCGGTTCCGGACTGAGCGCCTGAACCGCTAGACCACCGCGGCCGGCGATTCATTAAATGTATTCGCAGTTGCCAGCCGGGGTGGCCGAGCGGTTCTAGGCGCTACAGTCTGGAACCGCGCGACCGCTACGGTCACAGGTTCGAATCCTGCCTCGGGCATGGATGTGTGTGATGTCCTTAGGTTAGTTAGGTTTAAGTAGTTCTAAGTTGTAGGGAATTGATGACCTCAGAAGTTAAGTCTCATAGTGCTCAGAGCCACTTGAACCATTTTTTGTATTCGCAGTTGCGGATCTAGCCAACCATCAGCCAGGTAATGGAACGACGACAATGAAAATTTATGCCGTACTGGGACTCGAACCCGGATTTCGCTCTCATCGCGACGTATGGAAGTTCGGGTCTGGCCGTGATTTGTGCTCGGATGGCCTTATAAGGCGTGCGTTCGCGGTAACTGGGAAATTCGGGTTCGAGTCGCTCTCCGGCACAAGTTTTCATTGTCGTTATTCCATTAGACAGCTGACAGTTGTCCATATACGAGGGGCGTTTGAAAAGTTTGTGCCAAATCCGAGAGATGGCACCACCGGCGCGTATCGAGGTCATGTTTATTTAGTAGCATCTTTGCAAAGAACGCACACCCAGCTGCAGCCCCATTGGTCTATTTCTTTGTGATTGGTATTCGTGTGAATCAAGGAAGTAGATTGATTGTTAAAAAATGGACGAAAAAGAATTTCGTGTGGTGGTTAAACATTACTTTATGAAAGGCAAAACACCTCAGCTGACTAAAGAGAAGCTTGATAAACATTATGGTCTCTGCCTCGTGGTGACTGGGTGTTGTGTGATGTCCTTAGGTTAGTTAGGTTTAAGTAGTTCTAAGTTCTAGGGGACTGATGACCATAGATGTTAAGTCGCATAGTGCTTAGAGCCATTTGATAAACATTATGGTGACTCTGCGCCTTCGATTAGAACGGTTTATAAGTGGTTTCAAAATTTTCGGAGAGGCCATATGGGCACAAATGGTGCTGAACGTTCTGGACGCCCTGTGGAGGTTACGACTCCAGAAATCATTGATAAAATCCATGATATGCTGATGGATGACAGAAGAGTTAAGGTGCGTGAGATTGGTAGTGCTGTGGGCATCTCTAATGAACGGGTACATAACAAAAAACATTTGAACATGAGAAAGCTATCCGCAAGATGGGTTCCGTGTTTGCTCACGCTTAACCAGAAACGAAATCGTTTGAAGTGTTGCAACGATTGTTTGCAGCTGTTCAGGAAGAATCCGCAGGACTTTAAGTGTCATTTCGTCACTGTAGATGAAACATGGATACATTACTATACTCCTGAGATCAAATAACAATCTAAACAATGGGTTACCAAGGGAGAACCTGCACCAAAAAAGGCGAAGACCATTCCTTTGGCTGGAAATGTTATGGCGACCGTTTTTGGGATTCGCAAGGGATAATCCTCATAGACTATCTGGAAAAGGGTAAAACTATTACAGGTGCATGTTGTTGATCTTTAATAGACCGTTTGAAAACCGATCTGCTAGAAAAACGCCAGCGATTGGACCGCAAAAGAGTCTTTTTCCATCACGACAATGCACCAGCACATACCTCAGCAACTGTGGTCGCAAAATTAATGGAAATAGGATTCCTACTCGTTTCAAATTCCCCCTGTTCTCCAGACTTGACTCCCTAGGACTACTATTTGTTCCCCAATTTGAAGAAATGGCTGGCGGGACAAAGATTTTATTAAAACGAGGAGGTGATTGCACCAACTAATAGCTATTTTGCGGACTTGGACAGTTTCTATTATTCGTAAGGGATCAATAAATTAGAACAGCGTTGGACGGAATGTAGATGTCTAAAAGGAAACTATTTCGAAAAATAAAAAAAAAGTTTATCCCAAACACGTAAGTAGTTTTTATTTTTGCTCGGACTTTTCAAACGCCCCTCGTACATTTCATGTACTTCGTAGCGGCTGTAGTCGCCGCAGTGCCTGTTCCTATGGATATGCATCCATATCCTAAGGAACATTGCACTGTACCTCAGAAAAACACAGGCATTGCAGTATCGTACCGTCTTGGGGCTGTCGTGCGCTGCTTCTCGATCACGCTGATTCAGGACCAAGATTTTAAAATCCACCGTTTCTCACTTCCATGAGCCCAATGACTTTGCGTATAGACTTCCTTCGCCTGACTGTTGATTGCGATACCTTGTACTGTTTGTGCCCGTGGACTACGTTGGAGTAACTGATAAATGTGTGAACTTAGGCTTTCAGAATAAATTTAATCGAAAAAGCGTGATTATTTGTTTGTTTTTCCCATATACGTTCACCTCCTATTTCGAATCCTCCGTAAACTTTCTGGATAAGCGGCAGTAGGTGTTTCACCACCTGCGTGTTGCTATGTATTGTTGCCACATAGATGATCAACGTGTATTTTCTTTCACAGTAAAGTTCTCCTCCTACCCACACTGCTGTAACGCTTACGCGTGACAGTCTTGGTGTTCACATTTTAATGATATTTGTTTGGAACTCTCTTTTCTTTAGGAAAATCTGTCAAAACATACAGACATGGTTTACACATTTCTACCTGGTTTCGATGCACCTTCGGTACTTACCTGCGTTACGTGATTTTTCCCCGCTGAGAAATTCTCGTAGCCTTATTTCTACAGTTAGTGAGGGAACACGAGGCAATTACGATTTGAACAATAGGAAATAAGTACTCGACGTCCCTGCACGAGAGTTCTGGAACCAATTAGACGCGTCCGGATGAATGAAGTCATGAGCACTCTGACGTAATTAGGAGAAACGACAGAGGTCAACTGGCAACTGACGGTGAAGGTGAACCAAACAGGCAAGTGTAACCGCCTGCGGCAGTCGATCGACAACATACTTCTAGACGCTTCTCACTTGTTAGCGCACATCCCGGACTAGCTGTGCATGTCTGTGTTTATAGGTAGAAAAATGGTACAGACGTCTTTAATGCCCAAACTCCTAAGTTACAGTGATTTAAGTCAACAATGGCGAATGCTGCACTTTCGGTGCCGTTGGAACTCCCTGGGAAGCCCAGTGACAATGTGTCTTCAAACGGGCAACATCTGACTAGTTTGTCCTCAGTCGAGGGTGTGAGGTGTAAAGCCGTCCGTTCGCATGGCTCTGGACGGCTGCCCACTTAGTAGTAGATGCGATTTGCTGCCCAATGCTGATAACACTTCTGAATAAGCGTTACTTCTTAGTTGTTGTTGTTGTGGTCTTCAGCCCTGAGACTGGTTTGGTGCAGCTCTCCATGCTACTCTATCCTGTGCAAGCTTCTTCATCTCCCAGTACCTACTGCAACCTACATCCTTCTGAATCTGCTTGGCGTATTCATCTCTTGGTCTCCCTCTACGATTTTTGCCCTCCACGCTGCCCTCCAATGCTAAATTGGTGATACCTTGATGCCTCAGAACATATTCAACCAATCGATGCCTTCTTCCAGTCAAGTTGTACCACAAACTCCTCTTCTCCCCAATCCTATTCAATACCTTCTCATTAGTTATGTGATCTACCCATCTAATCTTCAGCATTCTTCTGTAGCACCACATTTCGAAAGCTTCTATTCTCTTCTTGTCCAAACTATTTATCGTCCATGTTTCACTTCCATACATGGCTACACTCCATACAAATACACTCCTGGAAATGGAAAAAAGAACACATTGACACCGGTGTGTCAGACCCACCATACTTGCTCCGGACACTGCGAGAGGGCTGTACAAGCAATGATCACACGCACGGCACAGCGGAAACACCAGGAACCGCGGTGTTGGCCGTCGAATGGCGCTAGCTGCGCAGCATTTGTGCACCGCCGCCGTCAGTGTCAGCCAGTTTGCCGTGGCATATGGAGCTCCATCGCAGTCTTTAACACTGGTAGCATGCCGCGACAGCGTGGACGTGAACCGTATGTGCAGTTGACGGACTTTGAGCGAGGGCGTATAGTGGGCATGCGGGAGGCCGGGTGGACGTACCGCCGAATTGCTCAACACGTGGGGCGTGAGGTCTCCACAGTACATCGATATTGTCGCCAGTGGTCGGCGGAAGGTGCACGTGCCCGTCGACCTGGGACCGGACCGCAGCGGCGCACGGATGAACGCCAAGACCGTAGGATCCTACGCAGTGCCGTAGGGGACCGCACCGCCACTTCCCAGCAAATTAGGGACACTGTTGCTCCTGGGGTATCGGCGAGGACCATTCGCAACCGTCTCCATGAAGCTGGGCTACGGTCCCGCACACCGTTAGGCCGTCTTCCGCTCACGCCCCAACATCGTGCAGCCCGCCTCCAGTGGTGTCGCGACAGGCGTGAATGGAGGGACGAATGGAGACGTGTCGTCTTCAGCGATGAGAGTCGCTTCTGCCTTGGTGCCAATGATGGTCGTATGCGTGTTTGGCGCCGTGCAGGTGAGCGCCACAATCAGGACTGCATACGACCGAGGCACACAGGGCCAACACCCGGCATCATGGTGTGGGGAGCGATCTCCTACACTGGCCGTACACCACTGGTGATCGTCGAGGGGACACTGAATAGTGCACGGTACATCCAAACCGTCATCGAACCCATCGTTCTACCATTCCTAGACCGGCAAGGGAACTTGCTGTTCCAACAGGACAATGCACGTCCGCATGTATCCCGTGCCACCCAACGTGCTCTAGAAGGTGTAAGTCAACTACCCTGGCCAGCAAGATCTCCGGATCTGTCCCCCATTGAGCATGTTTGGGACTGGATGAAGCGTCGTCTCACGCGGTCTGCACGTCCAGCACGAACGCTGGTCCAACTGAGGCGCCAGGTGGAAATGGCATGGCAAGCCGTTCCACAGGACTACATCCAGCATCTCTACGATCGTCTCCATGGGAGAATAGCAGCCTGCATTGCTGCGAAAGGTGGATATACACTGTACTAGTGTCGACATTGTGCATGCTCTGTTGCCTGTGTCTATGTGCCTGTGGTTCTGTCAGTGTGATCATGTGATGTATCTGACCCCACGAATGTGTCAATAAAGTTTCCCCTTCCTGGGACAATGAATTCACGGTGTTCTTATTTCAATTTCCAGGAGTGTACTTTCAGAAACGACTTACTGACACTTAAATCTATACTCGATGTTAACAAATTTCTCTTCTTCAGCAACGCTTTCCTTGCCATTCCCAGTCTACATTTTATATCCTCTCTACTTCGACCATCATCAGTTATTTTGCTCCACAAATAGCAAAACTCCTTTACTACTTTAAGTGTCTCATTTCCTAATCAAATACCCTCAGCATCTCCCGACTTAATTACACTACATTCCATTATCCTCGTTTTGCTTTTGTTGATGTTCATCTTATATCCTCCTTTCAAGACGCTATCCATTCCGTTCAACTGCTCTTCCAAGTCCTTTGCTGTCTCTGACAGAATTACAATGTAATCGGCGAACGTCAAGGTTTTTATTTCTTCTCCATGGATTTTAATACCTATTCCGAATTTTTCTTTTCTTTGCTTCACTGTTTGCTCAATATAAAGATTGAATAACATTGGGGAGAGGCTACAACCCTGTCTCACTCCCTTCCCAACCACTGCTTCCCTTTCATGCTCCTCAACTCTTATAGCGAAAGGTAATAAGAGGACTAAGCTACACTTGTAAGAATTATGCCAGAGTCATATTCATTTATTGTATTTTGTTAGCGGACATACATCTTTTTGTATAAGACGAAGCTAAAAAACATTGGTATTATACAAATGAAATGACACAGTTTCAGAGACTTTAATGGTCTCGTAACAGATATGATTTTACACAGCAGGGAGAGCTTCTGCAACCCTGTTCGTGTGTCAGGGGGTATTTATGGTGGACTGTGGCGGCAGTGAGAAGTTGGATCGAGACGCTTGTCAGGGTAATTCGTGCAGGTATGTGAATCGCTGTGCCAACATACACTACTGGCCATTAAAATTGCTACACCAAGAAGAAATGCAAATGATAAACGGGTATTCACCAGACAAATATATTATAATAGAACTGACATGTGATTACATTTTCACGCTATTTGGGTGTATAGATCACGAGAAATCAGTACCCAGAATAACCACCTCTGGCCGTAATAACGGCCTTCATACGCCTGGGCATTGAGTCAAACAGAGCTTCGATGGCGTATACAGGTACAGGTTCCCATGCAGCTTCAGCACGATACCACAGTTCATCAAGAGTAGTGACTGGAGTATAATAGTGAGCCAGTTGCTCGGTCACCATTGACCAGACGTTTTCAATTGGTGAGAGATCTGGAGAATGTGGTGGCCAGGGCAGCAGTCGAACATTTTCTGTGTCCAGAAAGGCACGTACAGGACCTGCAACATGCGGTAGTGCATTATCCTGCTGAAATGTAGGGTTTCGCAGGGATCGAATGAAGGGTCGTAACACATCTGAAATGTAACGTCCACTGTTCAAAGTGCCGTCAATGCGAACAAGAGGTGACCGAGATGTGTAACCAATGGCACCCCATACCATCACGCCGGGTGATACGCCAGTATGGCGATGTCGAATACACGCTTCCAATGCGCGTTCACCGCGATGTCGCCAAACACGGATGCGACCTTCACGCTGCTTTAAACTGAAACTGGATTCATCCGAAAAAAATTACGTTTTTCCATTCGTGCATCCATGTTCGTCGTTGAGTACACCATCGCAGGCGCTCCTGTCCGTGATGCAGCGTCAAGGGTAATCGTAGCCATGGTCTCCGACCTGATGGTCCATGCTGCTGCAAACGTCGTCGAACTGTTCGTGCAGATGTTTGTTGTCTTGCAAATGTGCCCATCTGTTGACTCAGGGAAATGAAATGAAATGTCGTGTGGCTAGGGCCTCCCGGCGGGTAGACCGTTCGCCTGGTGCAGGTCTTTCGAGTTGACGCCACTTCGGCGACCTGCGCGTCGATGGGGATGAAATGATGATGATTAGGACAACACAACACCCAGTCCCTGAGCGGAGAAAATCTCCGACCCAGCCGGGAATCGAACCCGGGACCTTAGGATTGACATTCTGTCAAGCTGACCACTCAGCTACCGGGGCCGGACGTTGACGCAGGGATCGAGACGTGGCTGCACGATCCGTTGCAGCCATGCAGATAAGATGCCTGTCATCTCGACTGCTAGTGAAACGAGGCCGTTGGGATCCAGCACGGCGTTGCGTATTACCCTCCTGAACCCACCCATTCCATATTCTGCTAACAGTCATTGGATCTCGACCAACGCGAGCAGTAATGTCGGGATTCGATAAACCGCAATCGCGATAGGCTACAGTCCGACCTTTATCAGAGTCGGAAACGTGATTGTACGCATTTCTCCCCCTTACACGAGGCGTCATAACAGGCAACGCCGGTCAACTGCTGTTTGTGTATGAGAAATCGGTTTGGAACTTTCCTCATGTCAGCACGTTGTAGGTGTCGCCACCGGCGCCAACCTTGTGTAAATGCTCTGAAAAGCTAATCATTTGCATATCACAGCATCTTATTCCTGTCGGTTTAATTTCGCATCTGTAGTACGTCATGTTCGTGGTGTAGCAATTTTAATGGCCAGTAGTGTAGCTTTTGCGGCTAACGCACTTACCTAGTAAGCAACAGACCTCAGTTCGATTGCCGGCCTAGGTAGAAATTTACATTTCCCGCTTCAGTTACGCGTGCGTGCTCTTATGTCCTCGAAGTCGTACGCAGCGCGCCAGAAATAACTCTTTTAAGCTTACGTAACGCACTTTCCACGTCATTCATCAAAGAATGCATTAACTATATTCGAATGGCAACACAGTCAGGAAAATATAACTTAGATCTTGTTTCTCGCTGCGTTTTGTAAACTTGGGTTACCTAAATGTAGTTCTGGTTCTGGCTCCTAGTTGTCTTGGGAAAGAATCAGAACTACATTTAGGTAACCCAAGTTTACAAAATGCAGCGAGAAACAAGATCTAAGTTATATTTTCCTGACTGTGTTGCCATTCGAATATAGTTAATGCATTCTTTGATGAATGACGTGGAAAGTGCGTTACGTAAGCTTAAAAGAGTTATTTCTGGCGCGCTGCGTACGACTTCGAGGACATAAGAGCACGCACGCCTAAATACATTTCTAAAGGATATTTCGACGCAGTCGGAGACTGAAGATTTGAGTTATCGAATATGTAGGTAAAGATAATTAGCAGCGAACTGTTATAAATTTGCCGGCATACAACTGTGTATTGCTGGCAGTATTGTCATTTACATATAATGCGACACCTAGTCGAACAGGCCACAGAGGCAACTTGCCAAGACGACTTTTCCTCGAGGTTAGCGAGTTCGCTCTAACGAGTCTGGTAAATCAGCCTATCGTTCTAATTAGATTATGCACGGGAGGATACCAGATTAATGTGCTTCAGAATAACTGACAGCTAACCTTAACAAAGGTCTGCATTTTTACTTTCAGACGATTACCACGTAACTTGTAGAGCGCTCGCTACCTGAGGCAACCCGTTTTTGCCACTGGGAAGGTTGCTGATCAAGAGCGTCACTGGCATCATCGTTAGAAAATATTGTATGTAGTGAAATTTTGATGTAAGTTGACGCTAATGTTTCAGAACTTTTTTTAGCAATGCTCATAAGTTAAGCATGCACCGCCCACTCTCAGTCTTTGAAAATTCTCACCGCTTGTCACGTAGTTGAATAGGGGCTTACTTGTGTGTGTGTTTGTTCAAATGGTTCAAATGACTCTAAGCACTATGGGACTTAACTTCTGAGGTCATCAGTCCCTTAGAGCTCAGAACTACTTAAACATATCTAACCTAAGGATAGTACACACATCCATGACCGAGGCAGGATTCGAACCTGCGACCGTAGCGGTCGTGCGGTTCCAGACTGTAACGCCTGGAACTGCGCGACCACGCCGGGCGGCTTTTATGTTTGTGCTTGTGTTAGTGTGTGTGTGTGTGTGTGTGTGTGTGTGTGTGTGTGTGTGCGTGTGTGTGTATGATGTGATTGTGGAGACGCGTGTGGTATCGCTGGGCGAATAATTGTATGTAGGTGAACAAGGTGCGTGTCTCGAATACAATTTTGGTTACTCGTGTGATGGACCTCAAACCGTCCTCCTTGTCATTAAAGTTAAAAAGAGGGACGTGATGAAATATGTGTTGGAACCATACGACGTTGCATCTCGTTTCTTCCGCACAAGGGCAACTAACAATGCAGCATTTGACTTGCGTAACTGCGTATTCTATACAGAAACTGCCGGAAATTTTTCAGGCACTCCGCCAGTTCACTCTTTGTGATGCTTCCGAAGACATTTGGAATTTTCGTCTGCATGTGATATTAAATAGGTTTTCTTTTGCGAGCAGATGAAATTGCGAGGGGCGTTTAATAAGTTGTTTGTTGTTGTGGTCTTCAGTCTATAGACTGGTTTGGTGCAGCTCTCCATGCTACTCTATCCTGTGCAAGCTTCTTCATCTCCCAGTCCCTACTGCGGCCTACATCCTTGTGAATCTGTTTAGTGTATTCATCTCTTGGTCTCCCTGTACGATTTTTACCCTCCACGATTCCCTCCAATACTGTATTGGTGATCCCTTGATACCCTAGAATATGTCCTACCAACCGATCCCTTCTTCTAGTCAAGTTGTGCCACAAACTCCTCTTCTCCCCAATTCCATTCAATACCTCCTCATTAGTTATGTGATCTACCTACCTAAACTTCAGCATTCTTCTGTAGCACCACATTTCGAAAGCTTCTATTTTCTTCTTGTCCAAACTATTAACGTCCATGTTTCACTTCCATACATGGCTACACCCCATACAAATACTTTCAGAAACGGCTTCCTGACACTTAAATCTATACTCGATGTTAACAAATTTCTCATCTTCAGAAACGCTTTCCTTGTCATTGCCAGTCTACATTTTATATCCTCTCTACTTCGACCATCGTGAGTTATTTTGCTCCCCAAATAGCGAAACTCCTTTACTACTTTAAGTGTCTCATTTCCTAATCTAATTCCCGCAGCATCACCCGATTTAATTCGTCTACATTTCATTATCCTCGTTTTGCTTTTGTTGATGTGCATCTTATATCCTCCCTTCAGGACACTGTCCATTCCGTTCAGCTGCTCTTCCAAGCCCTTTGCTGTCTCTGACAGAATTACAATGTAATCGGCGAACCTCAAAGTTTTTATTTCTTCTCCATGGATTTTAAAACCTACTCCGAACTTTTCTTTTGTTTACTTTACTGCTTGCTCACTATACAGATTGAATAACATCGGGGATAGGCTACAACCCTGTCTCACTCCCTTCCCAACCACTGCTTCCTTTTCGTGCTCCTCGACTCTTAGAGCTGCCATCTGGTTTCTGTACAAATTGTAAATAGCCTTTCGCTCTCTGTATTTTACCCCTGCCACCTTCAGAATTTGAAAGAGAGTATTCCAGTCAACATTGTCAAAAGCTTTCTCAAAGTCTACAAATGCTAGAAACGTAGGATTGCCTTTCCTTAATCTATTCGCTAAGATAAGTCGTAGGGTCAGTATTGCCTCACGTGTTCAAACATTTCTACGGAATCCAAACTGATCTTCTACGAGGTCGGCTTCTACCAGTTATTCCATTCGTCTGTAAAGACGAATATAAGTAATGCAACACAATTTTTTTCTGAAAGCAGGATGGATTTCTTCAAGATTCCAATACACCATATTATTCTCCACGGTTTTGGCTAAAAAACTCTATTTTTCAACAGAATCTCCGTTTAATGCAACGACCTTACAGGACCTCGCTGGAGGGTCCGTGTGCCCACAAGGTACCACTTCTCCGGTCTATGCCGGAGTCAACGTCTTACTGCGTCAGTACCGTCTCAGCCATCCATGCGGTGCAGCCTTCATTGAGCTGAACTCCTGTCGGGTGCGCAAACTTATGTGAGGCCTTGCCTTGTCATGGGGAAGGAGAAGTTCGTTTGCTTTCTTGTGACGACGAACACGCTGAAGGCTTCTTCAGTTTCCTGTGGGTAGCACAGCACACTTCTGAGTTGATCGTTACTCCATAAGGGAGGACATCAAACAGAATACCCCCTTCAGAGTCCCAGAAGACCGCCGGCGTGACGTTACCAGACGAGAGTGTGGTTCCGAACTTTTTCTTCGCAGGAGAGGTGGTGTGGCGCCGCTCTATGGAATGCCTTTTTGTTTCCGGTTCGAAGTGAAGAACCCATGTTTCATCGCCTGTGACGACGATCGACAAAAAATTGTCGCGATCAGCCTCGTAACGCGCAAGAAATTCGGCACAGTTGGACCTTTGCTGCTCTTTAGGTTCTTTTATTCGGCGACGAGGGAAGCAATGGACACACACCACTGAGTACCCCAACTAGTGACGAGAGTCTCAGTACTACACTACTGGCCTTTAAAGTTGCTACACCACGAAGATGACGTGCTACAGCCGCGAAATTTAACCGGTAGGAAGAAGATGCTGTGATATGCAAATAATTAGCTTTTCAGAGCATTCACACAAGGTTGGCACCGGTGGCGACACCTACAACGTGCTGACATGAGGAAACTTTTCAACCGATTTCTCATACACAAACAGCAGTTGACCGGCGTTGCCTGGTGAAAGGTAGTTGTGATGCCTCCTGTAAGAAGGAGAAATGCGTACCATCACGTTTCCGACTTTGATAAAGGTCGGATTGTAGCCTATCGCGATAGTGGTTTATCGTAGCGCAACATTGCTGCTCGCATTGCTCGAGATCCAATGACTGCTAGTAGAATATGGAACCGGTGGGTTCAGGAGGGTAATACGGAACGCCGTGCTGGATCCCAACGGCCTCGTATCACTAGCAGTCGAGATGACAGGCATCTTATCCGCATGGCTGTAACAGATCGTGCAGCCACGTCTCGATCCCTGAGTCAACAGATGAGGACATCCGCGAGACAACAACCATGTGCACGAACAGTTCGACGACGTTTGCAGCAGCATGGACTATCAGCTCGGAGACCATGGCTGCGGTTACCCTTGACGCTGCAACACAGACAGGAGCGCCTGCGATTTTGTACTCATCGTCGCATCCGTGTTTGGCGACATCGCGGTGAACGCACATTTGAAGCATGTATTCGTCATCGCCATACTGGCGTATCACCCGGTATGACGGTATCGGGTGCCATTGGTTACACGTCTAGGTCACCTCTTGTTCGCATTGACCGCACTTTGAACAGTGGACGTTACATTTCAGATGTGTTACGACCGGTGGCTCTACCCTTCATTCGATCCCTGCGAATTCCTACATTTCAGCAGGATAACGCACGACCGCATGATGCAGGTCCTGTAGGGGCCTTTCTGGATACAGAAAATGTTCGACTGCTGTCCTGGCGAGCACATTCTCCAGATCTCTCACCAATTGAAAACGTCTCGTCAATGGTGACCGAGCAACTGGCTCACTATTATACTCCAGTCACTACTCTTGATGAACTGTGGTATCGTGCTGAAGCTGCATGGGAACCGGTACCTGTATACGCCATCGAAGCTCTGTTTGACTCAATGCCCAGGCGTATGAAGGCCGTTATTACGGCCAGAGGTGGTTGTTCTGGGTACTGATTTCTCGTGATCTATGCACCCAAATAGCGTGAAAATGTAATCACATGTCAGTTCTAGTATAATATATTTGTCCGGTGAATACCCGTTTATCATTTGCATTTCTTCTTGGTGTAGCAATTTTAATGGCCAGTAGTGTACTAACAAAGACGTTTAGTTCAGCAGTGAGGCGTTTGATTGTGATCCGTGATCCTGCAAGTGCCTTTATATGTCTGCGATGCTTTGGTTTTCCGCCTAAAGCAACTCAATGACAGCTCTCTGCTTGAAATACACCTCCGTTACAGATTCCATTTTGAAGGCTATGCATAGCGATGGCACCTATCGGAATTAAAGGGTATGAATCGAGAATATGTCCAACGACAATTTCCCCATTTTTTCAATCGAAATTGCCTGAGAAAAAAAGTCTAGCCTTACTTACTGAACGTTCCTCGTAGAAAACATGCAGGAGCAACACGAATGCTTAGGGGCTGGAAAAGTCTAGAGTAATTCTTCATCCAGCATTCGATATTAAACGGTTGACGATGTGGATGGTGATGATGATGATTGTGACATCAATCGGAGAACGAAGGTGAGTAAATCTTACAATATGGCCAACTGGAGTTTGAATTCCTCCTCTGCATCTACATCCATACTTCACGAACCACTATGTGTGTGCTCGGCTGCTTCGCCTTCTTATTTCACTCACAAATGGAGCGCGGGGGAAACGACAACGTATGTCCTTCCCTAAATTATCTCGTCTTGGTGATCCTAACCAGAGATGCAACTTAGCGGCAGTAGAATCTATCTGCAGTCTGTCACTAGTACCGGTTCTCTAAACTTACTCAATAGTCTTTCGGAAGTGTGTCTTCTTGTCTACAGCGATTCCGCTTTGAGTTCACGGAGCATTTCCATAATACTTGCGTGTTCATTGAACCCACCGATAGGAACTCTAGCAATACGCCTTTGAAATGCTTTGATGTTTTCCTTTAATCCAATCTGCACTCGAGCAGTACTGAAGAATAGTTCGCACAAGTTTTCTTACACTGTCTCCTTTACAGATGAACTACGCTTTCTCAATATTCTCCCAATAAACCGAAGCTGTCCATTCGCCTTCCCAACAACCGACCTTATGTGCTCGTTCCATTTCATGTCACTCTGCACCATTACACCTAGATATTTAGTCGACGTTGCTGTGCCAAGCAGCACACTATTAATTCTGTATTTGAACATTACAGTATTGTCTGTGCTATTGATCTGTATTGACTTCCATTTTTCCACACTTAGAGAAAGCCGCCATTCATCATACCAAATACGCTGACGCACCAACAAAATTGGTATAAGGATGCGTATTCCAATACAGAAACATGTAAACAGGCAGAATAAGGCGCTGCGGTCGGCAACGCCTAATTAAGACAGGTGTCTGGCGCAGTTGTTATAATGTTTACGGCTGCTACAATTTCAGGTCGTCAAGATTTAAATGAGTTTGAACGTGGTGTTACACTCGGCGCACGATCGATCGGACACAGCATCTCCTAGGTAGCGATGAAGTGGGGATTTTTCCGTATGACCGTTTCACGAGTGTACCGCCAATATCATAAATCCGGTAAGACATCAAATCTCCGGCCACAAAAAGATCTTGTGAGAATGGGACCAACGACGACTGAAGAGAAACGTTCAACGTGCAACCCTTCCTCAAATTGCTGCAGATTTCAATGCTGGGCCGTCAACAAGTGTCAGCGTGCGAACCATTCAACGAAATATCATCGATACGGGCTTTCATAGCCGAAGGCCCACTCTTGTACCCTTGATGACTGCACGACACAAAGCCTTACGCCTCGCCGGGCCCCGTCAGCACCGACACTGGACTGTTGATCACTGGGAAAATGTTGCCTGGTCGGACGAGTCTCATTTAATAAATAAATGTAACATATTGCGAATACATAGGAAAAGAAATCCACTACTGTACAGCTACACTATTGATGACAAACAGCTGGAGACAGCGTCTGACGTAAAATATCTAGGCGTAACTATCCAGAGCGACCTTAAGTAGAATGACCATATAAAACAGATAGTGGGAAAAAGCAGACACAAGACTCAGATGAATGTTCCATCGGACAGATGACCACTGGCGTGTACTACGTGAAGCGTCTGAAAACGAAGGCACAATGATCAATACAAGTATGGATCTATCCCTCCAAACCATATCCGGAAGAATCTTAAGGAAATGTAACTCATCCACGAAAGAAGTGGCTTATAAGGTGCTTGTTCGCCCGATTCTTGAGTACTGTTCATCTACCTGGGATCCCTATCAGGTAGGACTGATAGAGGAGATAGAGAAGATCCAACGAAAAGCGGCGCGTTTCGTCACGGGATCGTTTAGCTGGGGAGAGAGCGTTACGGAGATGTTAAACAAACTCCACTGGCAGACGTTACAAGAGAGATGTTGTTCATCACGGAGAGATTTACTATCGAAATTTCGGGAGAGCACTTTTCAGGTGTAGTCAGACAACATTTTATTTCCACCGACACACATCTCGCGTATTGACCACTTGGAGAAAATTCGAGAAATTAGAGCCAATACAGAGGCTTACCAACAATTATTCTTCCCACACACTAATCGCGAGTGGAACAGGATTGGAGGGATCAGATAGTGGTACCGAAAGTACCCTCCACCACACACCATTAGGTGGCTTGCGGAGTACGATGTAGATGTAGATTTCAAGCGAATGGACGTGTACAGGTACGGGTATGGAAAAAACCTCATGAATCCACTAACCTGCATGTCAGCAGGGGACTACTCAAGCTGGTGGAGAGTCCGTAATGGTGTGCTGTTGGAGTCATATGGGACCCATGATGCGTCTACATACGACTCTGGCAGATGACACGTACGTAAACATCTTGTCTGATCACCTGCATCCATTGATGTCCATTGTGCATTCCGACGGGCTTTGGCAATTCCATCAGAACAATGCGACGCCCCATAAGTCCAGAATTGGTACAGAGTGGCTCCAGGAACGCTCTTCTGAGTTTAAACAAAACTCCCCAGACATAAACATTATTAAGCATATCTGGGATGCCTTGCAACGTGCTGTTGAGAAGAGATCTCCACCCCCTCATCCTGTTGAGGATTTATGGACAGCCCTGCAGGATTCATGGTGTCATTTCCCTCCAGGACTACTTCAGACAGTACATCAGTCGATGCTACTTCGTGCTGCGGCACTTCTGCGTGCTGACAGGGACCCTACACGATATTATGCAGGTGTACCAGTTTCTTCGGCTCTTAAGTGTAGAATCTCCAAATCACGCCTACCTGGGGCACGTCTGACGATGCCTTTTCTCTGACGGACACTTGCTGTCCAGGACAATATACTGGGTCCTATTGCTTAAACAGGCTTCGAACAACGCACGGAGTGGACAAAAATACGGAGACACGAAAAACGGTACACTTTACCATGCGTAATACGGTGAAGCAAAACCGTTGGCGTCCAGAACAGCCCACAGACTTCTCGGAATGGATAAATACAGGTCCTATAATGGTTTTCAAGCGAATCTTATACCATTCTTCCTGAAAAATAGTGGCAGATAACCACGATGGAGGTGGATAGCTAACACGCGCTCCAAACTCAGCAGAAAGACTCAATACCATTGAATTCTGGTGACGTGGTGGGCAAGGAAGGTGTGATATATTGCTTCTCGTGCTCACGAAACCAGTCCTGGACGATGCGAGGTGCTTGAACGGGGCCCTAACCTCTTGGACCACGGCATCATCATTGGGGAACAAACATTGTTCTATGAGATGGACTCGGTCAGCCAAAACGCTCATATAATCGTTGGCAGTAGTGCGACGTTGCAGAGTAACCATGAGGCCCTTGTAATACCAGGATATGGCTGCCCACATCATAACCGAACCTCTGCCATATTACACTCTTAGGACGTAAACTCGGCCAACGAGACTCATCCGACCAATGACTTTCTCCCACTGCTCCATTATCCAGCTTCGGCACCATGTTTTCCTGCTATGAGTATTTGCATCACTGATGTGTGACATGAGAAGTTCCGCTTATGGATCTCCCTTCGAGTTGTTTTGGTGCTGACAAGGTTCGCGAGTGCGACATTCAGTTCTGCTGTGTCTTTTGCAGATGTCGTCTTCTTATTTTTCGTCACAATCCTATTCAGTGACCGTGTGTCACGATCATTCGACAAACAATTTCGCTCGCGTTGTAACTTACCGGATGAGGTTTTTCTGCTTTTCCTGTTGGAGTATGCGATGTAAATCTTCGCAAAGGTGCCTCTTGAAACACCAAACACTTGGTTACGGAAGCAACCACCATATGAGCACCAATAATTTCCGCACGCCGTATTCACTTATCTCCGACGTAATACACTCACAACTACACAGATTACCCTTCTGACCACTAGTGACGCCTGCAATGTATTGAGAACATTACAAAGATGCCATTCGTGGTCAAACACAACAGCACAAGCTGCAGACTTGGTTAGCATCTGCATTTATGTTCAGGCATGCTTTTTTTCGCGGTGTTTCCATATATTTTTCCAGTCCCTGTATTACTTCACATCTGCGAGCCAGATTGAATACCTCTTTACGAAGTGCCATGACTATGCCATCGTACAAACGAATTAAGAATGATTTAATATTGTTATTAGTGCTGTACTATTGTAAGAGTTGTTTCTCCAAAGGTGTCTTTCAGAGAAAGTAGTACGTAATTCGTGTCATTACTCGTGCCTAAAACCACTTCCACTGCAGTACCATTCTTCTAGGCGAATAGGAAGATAAATTAGAGCCCGAAAAACGGCACTGAAATTGCGAACATCACAAGAATCGTTAACGACATCCGTTAGGAGGACACTTATAGTTGCTCAGGGCCACGCCCGATAGATTATCTGGCGGAAAAAGCGGCTGACCTTGCCTGATGTCGATGGGAACAGGTATGGGTACCCGACACGAGAGTCATGTCGTGACGAACGACTCTCTGATTATGAAACAATGATCGGTTTAAACAGCAGATTTTCATCTTCAATAGAAACAACACTTTCCTAATATTTTGCGTCTACGAAGTTGCTGTGAAGCATCCACATTAAAGGCGAAGGGGAGCTGGTGCTATCTATAAAACATCCTTCAAAGTGGAAAATAATTTTACTTTTCCATTTCTAAGGTCGTCTTTTTAATCTAATAAAACAGCTGACATACTATGTTTAATGAGTACGCAGATGAAAATAGTTGGCGCCCATATTATTTCCATGGTAGTTGCATTGCATTCTGATCCCGAAGATTCCGAAGAACATCACCAGAAATCTCTTTACACACTTCCTGAAAACACCATAGACTGGTAACGTGGAACTTACTCAGCCAAATAATGCAACCAATCTACTCCAAGATTATTTTAAATTTAACCTAAACTGTAAGTAACACAAACACTTATGCAGCATAACCAATGCTAAACTAACTGAACCTAACGCAACCAAAACCCAGAACAGTTAAACGCAACTTAACTAAATCTACTCCAGCACAACCCTAACCGGAACATAGACCAACTATTCCTAACCCAACTCAGCAGAATCCAGTTCAACTCAACTCAGTCTATCCTAAGATAATGTTACCCAATCAAATTAAACGTAATGCGATCACACCCAGTTCAACATAACCTAACGAACGTAACTCAACTAACCATAGCCTAACCAACGTCACCTGACCCAATATAATCTAGTCAGACCTATAAAAATTACCCAACCTAGCCTAACCAGTGTAGGATAATCTACTCTAATCCACTCTAATTGAACCTAATTGAAGGACAATTTCAGGGTTTTAACAGAGCTAGTTCGTTTTGAGTCCGGTTAGAGTATCAACTGTGTACAGGATTTTTGTGAGTAATTTCTTAACTGAAACTATGCAGATATATTATCCGTTGTTGATATCCTGGAGACGTTGTAATTGACGAACTGGTCACGATGTCCTGTACATAGTATGTAAGAGCGTGAATATGCTACACACATCCTTGTAGAATATAATTAATATTGTGGTAATGAAATTACGTTTATAATTATTACTTTTATGTAGCACATTTTATGAGCTAGCGATTACGTTAATTTAGGTGTGTCTCCGACGGTTGTTTTCGAGTAGTTAACGTTTCTCGTGTAGTGACAAGAAAACTCTTATGAACAACTCACTGATCTCTGTTGATCGCTAGAGATCCAATTCAAACTTGAGTCTAGCAAATTTGTGTGCCATTGAGATTTCAAATTGTTGCATTAGTTTTTGTGGTATTTAGGATCGAGTTTGCACATGATTGTTCTACACAACTTACAAAATGCAGTCATTTATTTATTGTTATCAGTATGTTCATTCAAGTAACCGAACGTTATATCATAAGTTACTCAGACTCGCATACACTGGTATGAAGAGCTTCAGGACGAAAGTAAGTTTTGTGTAATGTGTCACTGCCAAGTTACATAACTCCATGAAATTTGGCTCATGCATAGAAGGAACTGCTGTAGTATTCTACAGAAGTTAACTGAAAGGAATACGCAATGAAACGGATAGAAATCTTCTGCCATGCTGACCACAAGATTGGCAAGGGTTCTATCGGTAGGGCATTCCATTGAGCTACGAGCGCGGTTGACAACTTTTGGACAGTCGCTGGTGCTTGTGGAGGCGCTGCAACCAACGTCTCCCCAAAGCATCATACACGTGCTCGATGGTATTTAACTCGAGGGAATGGGCAGTCCATTCGCCGAATATAATCACATTCCGAGAACTGCTCTACCAGATCTCCTCGATGCAGTCGGGCATTGTCAACCATAAAAATGGAGTCAGGGCCGGATGCTACCCTGATAAGTGACAGAGGGTGCCAATAGCGTTGACCAGTGGGTGAATGTATCTTGTTCAAAAATCTGCAGCCTTGCAACATTATGCCCCATCACACCGTGACATCTGGACCACGTTCAACAATGTTCCTGGGTGCATTACGTGTTCCTGCCTCTCGCCAAATGAGGCCACGTTCAGCAGTTGTCAACCTCGCCGGTGAAGGAATGGAACACCCTGCCACAAGAAATCCATGCTAACCTTGTGCACAGCATTGGAGCACTTTGCAGAACATGCATTGGCGTCCGTGGTGATCACACACCCTATTAAGAACCACGTTCCGCCTTATATAAAGCCTAGGGGACCATCACGAATTGCGGTGACTTCAGTGTAAATACTGTTTTTGGATAAGACTGTCACTTCTGTTAGTCTTATTGGGTATTTCTTGTGGTTATGTTCTGTAACATACTGCAGCAGTTCTTTCTACGTATGATTCATGTTTTGCCGAACTTTGTAATTTGGCAGTGACGTACCACTCCAAAGTTACTTTCGTTTTTAAGTTTTGCACACCGATGTATTCGAAAGAACACATTTTTAGCGATTTTAATGAAATACGAATGTACTTCTCACACAATTTTAATTAAGTTATTTACCATTGGGATAGTAGGCCGAAGAATCAATACTGGTCCAGAATTAACTGATCTGCAACAAAATCTTTGAAGCGTAAAATCCTGTTGATCTGAAAAAATTCTGTTACTACTTCTGCACATTAAGTTAAGGCTCATGAAACAGTTTGTCAAAACCCTACCCATAAATGGACATTGTTTCGAGTAGCTTGGTGAGAAGTTTCCTTATATATGAAAAGCGGTGTTGGAAGAGCGCGTGTTTGTTAGACCAGACATTCGAAAAATGGATCTTCTATTTCCAGCTCTACATCAATGAAGAAGGCCGTTACTGAGTTCTTAGGCAACAAACAGGACCAACAATATACTCCTGTTGTTGTCAACACCCTGGAAAAATTTCAGAAGTTACACTGTTCGAGGAGCCTTAAGATTTCCTTTTAGAATAGCCAGTTTCAATTTTTTCTTTAAAATTTGAATGATATCAGAGAAGAACAAGGCGATCAAGACATCAGAGTGACGGAAAGAAGGTGTGATGCCTACTGGAATAGCAGTGTGGTGAGAGACTACTGTTGGGCACTTCACCGAAACGTACAAACAGAGAATTCGTCGGAGAAAAATATATGTATTAAACGCTTTAAGGAGAAGAGAGAAGTATAAGCCAGTGAACTACGGAGAAACGACGAGGTGAACAAAAAGGCAATTGTAGAAGGGGAGGAACAGAAAGAACCACTGTTGCGTAACACGCAACCAGGAGAATCTCGGATTCGATTCGATAAACTCATGTTCTGGTTGCCAAGAGCGGACGCGGCGATTTTCTATACAGAAAGGCGATAGAGACAATTAAACACGCCAATAATTTTAGTAGGAATTGAGTGCTATCCGCATTTTGGTACTGAAGATGTGTACCAATGTTCCTTCGTCGGGCGATAGTAATAGCGGGCGACAACAGCCGGCAACGGCCAATCGCGCTCGAGTTTTGAAACCATGCGAGTCCGCTGCGCGCTAACACGTGGAGACGAAATTTCATCCGACTCAGTAGCGAGCCAGCGTGTGAATCAGACCATCGTAGACGCTACAACCCCCCTTGAATGTGTCCACGGCAAATGGGGACGAAACGTTGGGTTTCTCCAAGAAATTAATTCGACCGCAATATACAGTAGTGGAAATCAGTATAATAGCAGTGTTGCTGAGAAATTAATAGCCCAGTGTCTTATGAAAGTAGTAGATACATATCACGCTGGAATTACATAGTTTCTTTCATAACAAAATCAGGCGTTTTCATTTCATGGATGGACATAGGTATAACGGCACTCACTTCCAGTTGTGCTATTACCCTGTCGATAGTTCGTCCAAAATTCTTACTTCCTAGTTAACACTAAAATTCTCTTCGGCGTTGATTTTGTTAGGGCTTGTAGTTCTCGCAGTGAAATTATAGCCCACTCTTGTATTAGTCTTTTCAGTTCACATGTGGCGCCAGATTGCCTTCCATTGTGATAAACACGCCTTGCAAATATTTCCCAAAGCTTGTCCACGGAGTTCAGATTTGGGCTACATGGAGACAAGGGCAAGACATCAATATCTTTGACTTCAAACCAGTTTTTGGATGTAGGAGAGACATGAATATATGCATCATATTGCTCAAACATTAGTCTTTCGTCCCCTGGGTCCTCATACATTCTAATCAATTCTGTCTCTAGGGTCTCAGTATACATGATAGAGTTGATTCTAGTATTCAGCCAAGCAGTGCCTCATTTACCTTTAGTGCAGAAAGCTGCCCAAATCGTAAAACTTTCTCCACAAAGTTTCTGCTCATTATTACCTGCTGGTCTGTTCTCAGATCACGCCAGTAACTTTGAAATCCATCCAACCGATCTAATTAAACTTCTTCTCATCACCAACTCCATGATATATGTTTTCAGCAAACTCCAGTTTAGCTTCCTATGTTTTGGTGTTAGCGTAGATTTCTGCAGTCGTTTCTTGAACGCAAGATGTTTGTCATGTGACAAACTTTGTCGTACACGTCTGGCAGCTGTAAACCAGCAACTTGTTGAGAAGAATAGCTGTTTGTGGCCCTTGCTTTGCCCAAAAGTAACCGTTTCTGTATCTCAGATAATGTTCTACTTTGCCCACATTTTCGGTTCTGTACACATAGTGCACCCAATCTAAGGAAATTATGAATCACTGTACTTGAACGGGTCAGTTTCTTGGCTATTTGACGGTTAGAGAGCCCCATTTTCTTGAACGCACGGATTTTTCATTTTTCATCAGATGATAACTGTTGTTAGCGTGGCTTATGTAGACGACACGTACGGTCATTAATGGTGCCTGTTTCCTCTCTGCAGTAAAGGCACGTATGCCACACTGACACCGCACAGAGACGACTGCCTTAATATTGACTTCCATCCTCTACCATACAAATCGTTAATGTCATGTTACATACTGTACTAGTGACTTCAAATGCGATACCATTTGACTGCGTTTGTCGGTATACTGGATACAACCGACAATATCAATTTTCCTACAAATATCCATGCCTTTATACTGATTTCCGATACTGTAATAGCCCGGAATACTCTAATAGGTAGGTGCTATTAAAGTTACTTTGACTATCGTGTATTCTGCATCGCAGACCTCGTTATGCGGATGCATTACGGAAGATGGTCCAGACAGGACCATTTCCGCTAGCCCGCCAGTTGCACAGAGTACGAGGAGGTAGTCATAAAGTTGAAATTACCGCTTAGAAACAATAAAGTTACGTGATTCATTTTTATTTGTTTGTAGCTATATGTCTGCACTCGTGGCAGACACTGAAATTCTCGCGCCTCCTTATCGTAGACCTCTTTAGTCGCCTGAGTTACCGCTGCAGCAAATATTACCGCTGGATCGGAAAAAGAATGTGGACGATACCTCACTTTATCAATGGTCATTTTTTTAAAGCTGCAGTTTGCAACGAGGGCCTGCCACCTGACAAAGTTTATGCAAGCCGTAGTGCTTGCCACAGTCCTCTTAGCCAGTACTCACTGCCCCCAACGACGGGAAAAACTGTGTTATGGAGTTAAGGCCATGGGCACCGCTGCCCTTGCAGCACCACGTGGAGGTGGGACTGTAAAGACTTCATTTGTCTGATCTTTTAGCGTTTGTTTTACCTGCAGTACAAACATACATTTAATGAAGTGGAAATAGGAAAGGAAACAGGAAATTATAAATGTGTGTTCAGCTATAAGAAGAGAGAAAAAGAAGGTAGCAATTTGTAGAAATAGTTGTCCCTTGCACCAAGGAAGAGGATTTGGAACTGTACTTTATCTATTGCGTCCCTGAGTGAAGCTATTCGTGTTAGTAATGCCAACATGAACATCAGGCCTTGATAAAGCTCAAGTCGTTCTGTCCACACAGGTTTATTCTACTTTATGTAATTACTAGCCTTTTCCCCACCACTTCGCCCGCATATGCATTCAGCACATATATTGAACACAGTCCTTCCTCCCCCTCCCCCCCCCCTCTTCCTCCCTCTGTCTGTCCACCCCATCCTCCCACCTCTATCTGTCTCCTCTACCACACTATCTCTGTCTCTTCATCTCCTGCTCTCCCTCTCTTTTTCCATTTCCCATATCCTCTCTCTGACCATATCTTCCTCTCAATCTCTCTGACAATATCCTCATCCATGTCTCTCTTTCCATATCTGCCTGCCCTTTTCCTTTTCCATCTGCACACTACCCCTCTACACCTTCCATCTGCCTCACATATCTCCCCTCCACCTCTCTCTGTCCATTTCCTCCATCTCAACACTCTGTCCATTCCATTCTCTATCCATCTCACCCTTTGCCCTCCCATGCTCATTGGCACGTGAAGCCCATGCAATATGGTTCAATGAAGCTGGCTGATACTACTCCCACAACACATCTGCAGAACTGCTTCTTGCCCCTAACATTCAGACTGCCCTACAAGGCAGATAGATTTGGAAGGCAGATACTGTTCCCACACAACATACGTGTCACACAAGTCAGACTATATGCCAGGGGCTGAAAAAAGACGTTTTTGACCATATCTCTGCTCCTTTTTGAGATAGGAGGTTATTAACCTTGTAGTGATGAAATTCACAAGCCCTGCTGCTTCTGTGCTAAATTTGGCTGAAGTCAATCCATGGGTTTGGGAAGAGATCCTTGGCATAGGCATGTAGACACATTCATTCTGCTTTATATATACATATAAAAGATAATAATATTAAGTATTATTTGATGCATTATGTAGATTATACTATATTAGATTAAGGAAATACTGATATCAAACTGTGCAGCAATGTGTACTGGTTTGTACGAGTGTTCTAGAACAATAGCTGGCCTAATTACGCTACTGGCCATTAAAATTGCTACACCACGAAGATGGCGTGCTACAGACGCGAAATTTAACCGACGGGAAGAAGATGCTGTGATACGCAAATGATTAGCTTTTCAGAGCATTCACACAAGGTTGGCGCCGGTGGCGACACCTACAACGTGCTGACATGAGGAAAGTTTCCAACCGGTTTCTCATACACAAACAGCAGTTGACTAGCGTTGCCTGGCGAAACGTTGTTGTGATGCCTTGTGTAAGGAGGAGAAAAGCGTACCATCACGTTTCCGACTTTGATAAAGGTCGGATTGTAGCCTATTGCGATTGCGGTTTATCGTAACGCGACATTGCTGCTCGCGTTGGTCGAGATCCAATGACTGTTAGCAAGATATGGAATCGGTGGGTTCAGGAGGTTAATACGGAACGCCGTGCTGGATCCCAACGGCCTCGTATCACTAGCAGTCGATATGACAGGCATCTTATTGGCATGGCTGTAACGGATCGTGCAGCCACGTCTCGATGCCTGAGTCAACAGATGGGGACGTTTGCAAGACAACAACCATCTGCACGAACAGTTTGACGACGTTTGCAGCAGCATGGACTATCAGCTCGGAGACCATGGCTGTGGTTACCCTTGATGCTGCAACACAGACAGGAGCGCTTGCTATTGTGTACTCAACGAGGAACCGGGGTGCACGAAGGGCAAAACGTCATGTTTTCGAATGAATCCAGGTTCTGTTTACAGCATCATTACGGTCGCATCCGTGTTTGGTGACATCGCGGTGAACGCACATTGGAAGCGTGTATTCGTCATCGCCATACTGGCGTATTACCCGGCGTGATGGTATGTGGTGCCATTGGTTACACGTCTCGGTCACCTCTTGTTCGCATTGACGGCACTTTGAACAGTGGACGTTACATTTCAGATGTGTTACGACCCGTGGCTCTACCTTTCATTCGATCCCTGCGAAACCCTACATTTCAGCAGGATAATGCACGACCGCATGTTGCAGGTCCTGTACCGGCCTTTCTGGATACAGAAAATGTTCGACTGCTGCCCTGGCCAGCACATTCTCCAGATCTCTCACCAACTGAAAACGTCTGGTCAATGGTGGCCGAGCAACTGGCTCGTCACAATACGCCCGTCACTACTCTTGATGAACTGTGGTATCGTGTTGAAGCTGCATGGGCAGCTGTACCTGTCCACGCCATCCAAGCTCTGTTTGACTCATTGCCAGCCGTATCAAGGCCGTTATTACGGCCATAGGTGGTTGTTCTGGGCACTGATTTCTCAGGATCTGTGCACCCAAATTGCGTGAAAATGTAATCACATGCCAGATCTAGTATAATATATTTGTCCAATGAATACCCGTTTATCATCTGCATTTCTTCTTGGTGTAGCAATTTTAATGGCCAGTAGTGTACTCCTCTTATAATTACACACATATGTAATGACAATAAAAATGTGATTTGTAAATAATATACATGTTAATGTTTTGTGCACATTCTTTTATGTCTAAATTATCACGTCGTCAGTGTTCTCGGTGCTGGAGCCTTTTGGACTATCTCTGTCGTCTTTTCGACGTCTTCTTCGTCTTCTGTTTTGGCAAGTCTGTATATGTATGTCCTGTGTGTATCTGAAACACTGTTTCTTACAGCGTTCAGTTGTGTCCACGTACCCGGGATCCTCAGTGCATCACGTAGTCTGTGCTCTGTTATATCTTCCAGGGTATTGCGCAATTGCTTGTATCTAATGCAGTACAAATAGCTCTCTGGGGTTCCAGTTTTCCCACATGTGCGCTGACTGCTTGCTGAAAGTGACACGGATTGCAAGTGCGTGGGATGAGGGCCATGTCCAATTACAGAGTGAACCATAGACTGTGTAATTTTGTTTTGACCTCTCTATGGCGTGCTCACGTACTCTGGTCCAGTGATTTCAGTGTGCGCTAGGAATGTAGATACATGCCTGCAAACAAATAAAATCTTTTAGTACTTTCAACATTGCAGCCCAGTCAGCAATCGTGATAATCTAATATATAAGAAACTATCAGCCTCGATTGCGGTAATGAAACCTACCTTTACCTAGGTTTCAGCCCAAGTAATTGAACCTTCTTCAGAAGATAAACTTGATTGTATAATATGTCTACGAGGGCATGGTCTAGACATAAAAGTAAACATTGCACAATGTTCCTCGCCATGCTGATATGCAGCGCGTCATCTAGGTCTACTTAGTTTCACGTGAGCTCCCGAGGCCCACCGCACGGCATCCATGGAGACGAGGCGCTCGCCGGAGCTTAAGTCAAGTCTTGGTGGTGATTAATGCCTGTGTACCGCATTTTTAATATGTGACTACGCCTATTCAGGCTGTTTTAGTTTTATTTCTAGACCATGTCCTCGTAGAAATATTATACAATCAGGTTTATCTTCTGAAGAAGGCTCAATTACTTGGGCTGAAACCTAGGTAAGGGTTGGTTTCATTACCGCAATAGAGGCTGATAGTTTCTTACATATTAAATAACAACTTGTATTTTTCGAGGTTACAATTGAAACTGCATTCTTCATAGTGCTGTGGCTGGTCGGAGAAGAGGAGGCAGTGCGCACCAGGCGCGGGATTCCCCAAGGCCGCAACCACTGAGCGGCGCGGCCAAAACACAACTCCCACGCAACAGGGCGCGGTCGGCCGCGTGACGCAACAGCAGACTGAGGTGCCGCATTTCGTAACGGAGGAAGCGCGCCACGAGTCTGACGTCCCCTACATGGCGAGGTCATTAGCGGCGCAGCGAAAACACGGAATGCACTGGGACGGCGCAGGACCGCATCTGCGGTTTTAATTCAAGGAAGTACCAGAAGCAGGGAATTGCTGGGTGAGCGGAATTCCAAAACCATTTATCAGTGAAGCAAATGCCCGTAACAGGCAAACGTGGTGTTGAAGCCATAAAACCTGGACTGTGGAGCAATCGAATAATGTCATTTGTTCGGATGAGTCTTGTTTTACACTCTTTTCGGTTTCTGGACGAAGTTACACCCCAAGACTGAAACACGGCGGGGGTTCGGTGATGATTTGGGCAGCCAAATTGTGTTATTCCATGTACCCCATGGCTACTCTGCAAGAAAGCACTACTGGCGAGAATTATGTGGCCATTTCGGCTGATCAGGTCCACACCATGGTACAATGTTTTGGCTGTGTTCGGGGACGACAGAGCTCTTATTCACACATCTCGCAACTTCCAGAACTAATGGGGTGAGCACGAGGATGGGTTGTCGCATCTCTCCTGATCGCTATAGTCACCAGAACTCAATACAGTTGAACCTCTGTGGTCTACTTTTGGCAGAATGGTGTGTAATCGCTATCCACTTCCGTCATCGCTACTCCAACTTGCCGTTATTTTGGAGGAAAAATGGTTTAATATTCCTTTGAATACCACATCGATTTCTTGATGACTGAAAGCTGTTTTGAATGCCAACGCTTTTTCTACACTGTATTAGGCATGGTAATGTGTTGTGTTTCAGGTGTTCCCATATTTTTGTAGAACTCCTGTGTATATAGCGAAATGTATACGAATGGTGACTTATTCTAGAGACAATTCAGGCTGCAAATTCGGCTGTCCATCAAAACTGGCAAGGGAAAGATTTTTATGTCTCTGCCGTGGAAAGAGTACCTCGGAGACGCCAAAGCTGGATGGTTGTTCGCTTGATACTGTCGTGAGCATCTATAGAAGATGGCTGGAGGATTGTGAAACAAGGATTAGGCGACAGGGTATTGAACGTGTGCGGCTCATCACAACTTGTAGGTCGGAAAACGCTCTGTAAAACAGAGCATGCTACGATCTGTGGGGATCTGATGACAGAGTAAAATGCTAGTACGGGCGCATTCTTGATCATGAGGTTTCACAGAGACAACTCCAATGTTGACTTGACGCCATCGTCAACTACAGCTGCAGTGGGCACGGGATCACCGAGACTGGACTGTGGGCCAATGAGAACGTGTCGCCTGATCGGATAAATCACATTTCTTGGTACCAAAGTCGATGATCGTATTCGAATGACTGCTCGTAACATACACCGTCCAGCGGACGCAGGTCATTGGGAACAGTACTGTATTATGCCGTTGGGGACACTCACTTGGCATTCCATAGGATATGCGGTAATGCTTTGTCACCATCAACGTTAGTGCTGACGACCTGCATTCCTCCAAGCTTGATGTCTTCCTCGACGGCAATGACATTTTTACGTAGGACAACTATCCATGTCATAAGACCAGAATCGTGCTACAACGGTTTGAGTAATATGAGAGTGAATTCACCATGATGTCTTAGCCATCAAATTCAACTCATGTGATTCCGATGGTACTTATCTGGGACGTTATCGGGCGCCAACTTCACTGTCACAAACTATCAGCCAGTAATTTACGAGAATTGAGTGGCCTGTGCGTAAACGTTTGATGGCACATGCCTCCAGAAAATTTCCAAGGATTTGTCGAATCCATGCTACGCAGAATCACTGCTGCGTTGCTTTCCGGGAGGAGGACCAACACGATAAAATGATAAAATTATAGAACTTAGGCTCATCACTGTAAGCAACACAAATTAGAGACCTGTTCAGCAAGAGTGTTCAAGCTGTGGAATTGTTCAGATGCGACTGTCATGAAAATGATACAACTGAATACATATTAATATAATTCCTCATACACATCAGTGAATAAATAGCAGCAGAATACTTATTCACCCTTAAATATGTTTAAATGCCATCTGAATCGTTATATAAAGTTTTATACAACATTAACCTATTCTTACATGGCTAATTTCCTAACTGAATTATAATTATGTTTCAAGAGGGCATTTACCCAAGTTACCGCTTTAATAAAGCACTTTATTACACGATATAGCTTTTATTTTCAAATCTTATACAGTATGCCAAAATCAAACTTAATAGACTGTTACAATTTATAGTGTTGTACACATCAGTGTCATAACTCCACGACATCTGTTACACAGTCTTCAAATTCCTTCACCGCGTAAAAGGCTTTACTTTTTACCCAATTTGTCATTCGTCTTTGAATTTATTAAAACGCACTGTGCAGGCATTTATAGACAGTTTATTAGTAGTAGTATGGTATTCTGCCTTACGACAGGTCTTGTCATGGGTTAAGCCTCTTCCACTTTTGTCTGTCCATAGCCAGTCTTTTCATTTCTGAATATTTGTCTCCTTTGATATTGTCCAGCATTTGATATCTTCTTTTTCCTCTTCCCCTTTTTCCCTCCACGATATTTACGATTGTTGTGAACCTTTACTAACCTGGTATATGAATTGTCAATTACATGTCCATTTCTTGTGTTTCGGTGGTGGATTGAAATCGTAAGATCAAATGTAATCAGGTTTCTTCAGTATGTACTAGCAACTATAAAAATACAAGCTAGACTCTATCATTTATTTAATTTCTTGACGTAGTGGGTATATGATTCTTTTGGTGTGTGTCCTGCTACACATTTAATAGCCTTTTTGCCATTTAAATACAATATTTGTTCCAGACGAGTTACTTCACAGCAGAATTCCGTATGTCATATCGGAAATGAAGAAAGCTAAGCTTATACATAGTAATGGGGTTTTCTTAACACGCTCTAAGCTTATACAGCAGATAAATGACATTGGAAAGTCTGGTGCATAATTTGTGTGTGTGTTTATCCCAGATAAGACTTTGGTTGATTTATTTTCCTATCTGGGGGCCTTCAAATTAAAGAGAGGGGGAGGATTAGGTGTATTCAGTGACGAACGCATATGAGGGTGAATCCGTCGGGTAAAGTCTAAGATCTACATTGCCGCAAAAAAAAAAAAAAAAAAAAAAAAAAAAAAAAAAAAAAAAAAAAAAAAAAAAAAAAAAAAAAAACCTCTCAGTTCAGAGGCACCAGGTATCGATCCATGCTGAAACACGCATATTAGTACGAGGCGTAGACTCCATGGATGACAATACAAGTGTTGACTCAGGTATCCGGTCCATCGTACAGATGGCGAATACCGTCTTGGGATATGTTATGCCTCGCCTGCTCGACCTGTTCACGCAGTTCTGTAGGAGTTGTTGGTTGACGAGTCGCATGAGTTGCTTCTCGTCCCCTCATACCCCATACGTGCTCTAGTGGAGACAAGTCCGGAAATCGTGCCGGCCGGGGAATTTGCTGCACTTCTTGCAGAGCATGTTGAGGTTACGGGCAGCGTGTTGGCGAGCATTATCCTGTTGGAACAACACATGACCTTCCTGTTGCAAGAACGGCAAAAGAACGCGCCTAACAACATTGCGCACGAACCTAGCACTGGTTAGCATCATTTCCAGAAACACCAAAGGTGAACGAGAGTTGTGACTTATCGGACCCTAGACCATAAGATTGTGATTGGGGCCAGTGTGTCTTGGACGAATGCACTCTACGAAACATCGCTCACCAGGTCTACATCGCACATGCAAACGACCATCACTTGCATGCAGGCACAATATGCTTTCATCACTGAAGACCACGATGCACATTCCGTCTTCAAAGTGATGCTCTGACGGCACCGGTCGAGCCGTGCATGTCGATACTGTAGCGTGAATAGAAGACGGGCTAGAGGTGTGGGTACCCATAGTCCTACTGCTAATAACCTGTTCGCAAGAGTTCATGTTGACACGTCTGTGCTCACATGGCCTCTAATCTGTGCTGTGGCAGTTGTGCGCTCTGCAACTGAAGCCCATACAATACGACGGTCCTACTGGGCGTCTGCCTGCGTGGATGTCCAGAACCATGTCTACGATTTGGGGGTGTACACGTGATCACTAATATCAGCATCGTTGCACAACTGACGCAGCACGCCCAAGTTCTGTAGCAGTTCCCCAAAAAGAATCATCCCGCCCCGCGGAAGGCCACAGTTTGACTCTTTTGAAACTCACTGAGTTGGCTGTCGCGTCTCTGTGGCACGGTTGCCTGCTTGCGTCACGCGTCTGCAACACACTGAGCCTTCTAGCTGTGAGCGTCCCCTTACTAAAAGAGTAGACACAGATGGCACTACGGTAGCTATGCAACTACGATGTTGGCGGAGGATCGCAACCAGTATCAGTAGATCTACTATTCCCCAGGTGGTATATGTCATCATCTGATCGAAATCTACGACCAGGTGTACTAAGTTTTTTCCGGCATGGTATATACACGGAGTTTCGGGAGAAATAGTGAGTAGTTTAGGAGACAGTGGTTTAGACTAATTCAAATAAAATATTCCATATAACATCTACACTTAGTGATTAGAGAGTTCTAGCTGGTTACAGAGATAAGCTGTCATTTAGCGTGTTGTTACTCTAATTTGTATGGGTTTTATTTTATTTATCGATTGTAATTTTTGCTCCTAAAGTCAAGCTTCGAAATTATCTCATTTTCGTGATCGCTTTACTGTACAAATGTGTGGTAGTGTGATAGTCAGTCAGTTGTTTAGGACTGTTGTGTTACAGCGTCGTCTTACAGCGACCCGGTATCTGGATTTTATCGGCCGGCCGAAGTGGCCGTGCGGTTAAAGGCGCTGCAGTCTGGAACCGCAAGATCGCTACGGTCGCAGGTTCGCATCCTGCCTCGGGCATGGATGTTTGTGATGTCCTTAGGTTAGTTAGGTTTAACTAGTTCTGAGTTCTAGGGGACTAATGACCTCAGCAGTTGAGTCCCATAGTGCTCAGAGCCATTTGAACCATTTGGATTTTATCAGAAACAAGCATCTAACGTTATTGGAAGATGTTCCTTTCGCCACAAGAGTACGTGTATTCTTCCAGCATGATCGGGTGTCTCCACATTCCAGTCGACAAGTGACTAAACCTCGGAAGATGAATTGGCAGCAGTTGTCATTTTTCCTTGTCTCGGAAGACCACAGTTTGACTCCTTTGAAACTCGCTGGGTTGAATTTTTCCCCTTCAGATATTTCCCTCGGGGAAAGGAAGAGTAAACAGGAGAGACAGTCTGAACCATCGGATTTTGAATATTGCTGCCGCATAAAACAATGCCACTACGACGTCAGAAGACCTACACGGAGTGTTGTCAAGAAAATACAAAAGTGCACTGAAATCGAAGGGGTATAATATATGGGTACTGAGGGGTTGTAGATACGTGATCATTTATAAAGGTCATCGAAGATCAGACGGAACTCAGGAGACCTGTCCGTGTACCCTCTGTTTTGAGTCTGCAGGCAGTAACTGTGCTGAGTTTAAGAGATGAGCAGTGTTTGCAAAACTCAGTCTAAGGTACAACCATACGCCGCCGACGAGTACGTACACCTGTTGAACAGTTTCAGCCATTTAAATGGCATCGCATTGTGCGCCTGCGGGAAGTTGGACGAACGTACTGCTGCACATGCCAGGCACAATCGATCAGTGGTGTGTCGCTGCTTTCAGAAGTGGTCTGTGGAACATTCCCACACCTGTAGCCCAGGTCCTGGATGTCCGCGTAGTACAGATGTACGCCGACATAGACCCATTGTGCGAGCGACGGTGGCCGACCGAACGTCATTCAGGAAAGAAATCTGGGTAAATGTTCCACCTCCAAGTCATCAGGGACCACCAGGAACAACCTGCTTGCAGCTGGATTAAGATTGCGTGTGCCACCACGACACTGCCGAACCTGGCTACTGTGATATCGTGAAAGAGTTGTCTTCAGTGATGAGAGTAGCTTCTGTGTATATGCGAGGGATAGAAATACACGCATATGGCATAGACCTGGTGAGCCGACGACACACAGGTCCCAACCTAGGCTTCAAGGTGTGCGTGTGGGGTTAGAAGGGCGTGGGGTGGGGGGCATCAGTTACAACCGGCGGTCACATTTGGTGTTTCAGCAGAGTAAAGTAACCAATGCCCGCTATATTGTACCGGCTATTATCCCCCTGCAATTGCCATCTCTTCCATAGAACAGGGCGGTGTTGTGGTGTACAACAACTACCATGGCTAGCAAAATCACTAGCGTGATGAAGCGGGAAGTTATTCATTCTCCAGAACCTGCAAGAACCATTCCCGAAATGCAACGAAATACATACGATGCAATGGACAATCCATCACAGGATGCTATTTGGCACCTTTATGACAGTTTCCATGCCAGATTACACGTCTGCGATGCCATTAGAGTAGGATACTCTACGTACTGATGCGACTGTTTGGACACCCTGCACTGTGACGTGTGTGTCTCATTTGATATGAATCTGTCATTATATAACCCAACAACTACAGGGGGATATCCTTGTTACCAGTGACATACAAAATACTTTCTAAAGCACTTTTAAATAGAGTACAGGAACAAGCAGGACGTAATATAGGAGATTATCAAGCAGGATTTAGAAAAGGTTGATCATGTGCAGAACAGATTCTAAATTTAAAAACAGTTGGACAGTTTGCGTGCCAGATTACACGTCTGCGATGCCATTAGAGTAGGATACTCTACGTACTGATGCGACTGTTTGGACACCCTGCACTGTGACGTGTGTGTCTCATTTGATATGATTTGTTATTATATAACCCTACAACTACAGGGGCATGTCCTTGTTACCAGTGACATACAAAATACTTTCTAAAGCACTTTTAAATAGAGTACAGGAACAAGCAGGGTGTAATATAGGAGATTATCAAGCAGGATTTAGAAAAGGTAGGTCATGTGCAGAACAGATTCTTAATTTAAAAACAGTTGGACAGTTTGCGTGCCAGATTACACGTCTGCGATGCCATTAGAGTAGGATACTCTACGTACTGATGCGACTGTTTGGACACCCTGCACTGTGACGTGTGTGTCTCATTTGATATGATTTGTTATTATATAACCCTACAACTACAGGGGCATGTCCTTGTTACCAGTGACATACAAAATACTTTCTAAAGCACTTTTAAATAGAGTACAGGAACAAGCAGGGCGTAATATAGGAGATTATCAAGCAGGATTTAGAAAACGTAGGTCATGTGCAGAACAGATTCTTAATTTAAAAACAGTTGGACAGTTTGCGTGCCAGATTACACGTCTGCGATGCCATTAGAGTAGGATACTCTACGTACCGATGCGACTGTTTGGACACCCTGCACTGTGACGTGTGTGTCTCATTTGATATGATTTGTTATTATATAACCCTACAACTACAGGGGCATGTCCTTGTTACCAGTGACATACAAAATACTTTCTAAAGCACTTTTAAATAGAGTACAGGAACAAGCAGGGCGTAATATAGGAGATTATCAAGCAGGATTTAGAAAAGGTTGATCATGTGCAGAACAGATTCTTTATTTAAAAACAGTTGGACAGTTTGCGTGCCAGATTACACGTCTGCGATGCCATTAGAGTAGGATACTCTACGTACCGATGCGACTGTTTGGACACCCTGCACTGTGACGTGTGTGTCTCATTTGATATGAATTTGTCATTATATAACCCAACAACTACAGGGGGATATCCTTGTTACCAGTGACATACAAAATACTTTCTAAAGCACTTTTAAATAGAGTACAGGAACAAGCAGGACGTAATATAGGAGATTATCAAGCAGGATTTAGAAAAGGTTGATCATGTGCAGAACAGATTCTTTATTTAAAAACAGTTGGACAGTTTGCGTGCCAGGTTACACGTCTGCGATGCCATTAGAGTAGGATACTCTACGTACTGATGCGACTGGTTGGACACCCTGCACTGTGACGTCTGTGTCTCATTTGATATGAATTTGTCATTATATAATCCAACAACTACAGGGGCATGTCCTTGTTACCAGTGACATACAAAATACTTTCTAAAGCACTTTTAAATAGAGTACAGGAACAAGCAGGACGTAATATAGGAGATTATCAAGCAGGATTTAGAAAAGGTTGATCATGTGCAGAACAGATTCTTAATTTAAAAACAGTTGGACAGTTTGCGTGCCAGATTACACGTCTGCGATGCCATTAGAGTAGGATACTCTACGTATCGATGCGACTGTTTGGACACCCTGCACTGTGACGTGTGTGTCTCATTTGATATGATTTGTTATTATATAACCCTACAACTACAGGGGCATGTCCTTGTTACCAGTGACATACAAAATACTTTCTAAAGCACTTTTAAATAGAGTACAGGAACAAGCAGGGCGTAATATAGGAGATTATCAAGCAGGATTTAGAAAAGGTAGGTCATGTGCAGAACAGATTCTTAATTTAAAAACAGTTGGACAGTTTGCGTGCCAGATTACACGTCTGCGATGCCATTAGAGTAGGATACTCTACGTACTGATGCGACTGTTTGGACACCCTGCACTGTGACGTGTGTGTCTCATTTGATATGAATTTGTCATTATATAACCCAACAACTACAGGGGGATATCCTTGTTACCAGTGACATACAAAATACTTTCTAAAGCACTTTTAAATAGAGTACAGGAACAAGCAGGACGTAATATAGGAGATTATCAAGCAGGATTTAGAAAAGGTTGATCATGTGCAGAACAGATTCTTTATTTAAAAACAGTTGGACAGTTTGCGTGCCAGATTACACGTCTGCGATGCCATTAGAGTAGGATACTCTACGTACTGATGCGACTGTTTGGACACCCTGCACTGTGACGTGTGTGTCTCATTTGATATGAATTTGTCATTATATAACCCAACAACTACAGGGGGATATCCTTGTTACCAGTGACATACAAAATACTTTCTAAAGCACTTTTAAATAGAGTACAGGAACAAGCAGGACGTAATATAGGAGATTATCAAGCAGGATTTAGAAAAGGTTGATCATGTGCAGAACAGATTCTTTATTTAAAAACAGTTGGACAGTTTGCGTGCCAGATTACACGTCTGCGATGCCATTAGAGTTGGATACTCTACGTACTGATGCGACTGTTTGGACACCCTGCACTGTGACGTGTGTGTCTCATTTGATATGATTTGTTATTATATAACCCTACAACTACAGGGGCATGTCCTTGTTACCAGTGACATACAAAACACTTTCTAAAGCACTTTTAAATAGAGTAAAGGAACAAGCAGGGCGTAATATAGGAGATTATCAAGCAGGATTTAGAAAAGGTAGGTCATGTGCAGAACAGATTCTTAATTTAAAAACAGTTGGACAGTTTGCGTGCCAGATTACACGTCTGCGATGCCATTAGAGTAGGATACTCTACGTACCGATGCGACTGTTTGGACACCCTGCACTGTGACGTGTGTGTCTCATTTGATATGATTTGTTATTATATAACCCTACAACTACAGGGGCATGTCCTTGTTACCAGTGACATACAAAATACTTTCTAAAGCACTTTTAAATAGAGTACAGGAACAAGCAGGGCGTAATATAGGAGATTATCAAGCAGGATTTAGAAAAGGTTGATCATGTGCAGAACAGATTCTTTATTTAAAAACAGTTGGACAGTTTGCGTGCCAGATTACACGTCTGCGATGCCATTAGAGTAGGATACTCTACGTACCGATGCGACTGTTTGGACACCCTGCACTGTGACGTGTGTGTCTCATTTGATATGAATTTGTCATTATATAACCCAACAACTACAGGGGGATATCCTTGTTACCAGTGACATACAAAATACTTTCTAAAGCACTTTTAAATAGAGTACAGGAACAAGCAGGACGTAATATAGGAGATTATCAAGCAGGATTTAGAAAAGGTTGATCATGTGCAGAACAGATTCTTTATTTAAAAACAGTTGGACAGTTTGCGTGCCAGATTACACGTCTGCGATGCCATTAGAGGGGGATACTCTACGCACCGATGCGACTGTTTGGACACCCTGCACTGTGACGTGTGTGTCTCATTTGATATGAATTTGTCATTATATAACCCAACAACTACAGGGGGATATCCTTGTTACCAGTGACATACAAAATACTTTCTAAAGCACTTTTAAATAGAGTACAGGAACAAGCAGGACGTAATATAGGAGATTATCAAGCAGGATTTAGAAAAGGTTGATCATGTGCAGAACAGATTCTTTATTTAAAAACAGTTGGACAGTTTGCGTGCCAGATTACACGTCTGCGATGCCATTAGAGTAGGATTCTCTACGTACCGATGCGACTGTTTGGACACCCTGCACTGTGACGTGTGTGTCTCATTTGATATGAATTTGTCATTATATAACCCAACAACTACAGGGGGATATCCTTGTTACCAGTGACATACAAAATACTTTCTAAAGCACTTTTAAATAGAGTACAGGAACAAGCAGGACGTAATATAGGAGATTATCAAGCAGGATTTAGTAAAGGTTGATCATGTGCAGAACAGATTCTTTATTTAAAAACAGTTGGACAGTTTGCGTGCCAGATTACACGTCTGCGATGCCATTAGAGTAGGATACTCTACGTACTGATGCGACTGTTTGGACACCCTGCACTGTGACGTGTGTGTCTCATTTGATATGAATTTGTCATTATATAACCCAACAACTACAGGGGGATATCCTTGTTACCAGTGACATACAAAATACTTTCTAAAGCACTTTTAAATAGAGTACAGGAACAAGCAGGACGTAATATAGGAGATTATCAAGCAGGATTTAGAAAAGGTTGATCATGTGCAGAACAGATTCTTTATTTAAAAACAGTTGGACAGTTTGCGTGCCAGATTACACGTCTGCGATGCCATTAGAGTAGGATACTCTACGTACCGATGCGACTGTTTGGATACCCTGCACTGTGACGTGTGTGTCTCATTTGATATGAATTTGTCATTATATAACCCAACAACTACAGGGGGATATCCTTGTTACCAGTGACATACAAAATACTTTCTAAAGCACTTTTAAATAGAGTACAGGAACAAGCAGGACGTAATATAGGAGATTATCAAGCAGGATTTAGAAAAGGTTGATCATGTGCAGAACAGATTCTTAATTTAAAAACAGTTGGACAGTTTGCGTGCCAGATTACACGTCTGCGATGCCATTAGAGTAGGATACTCTACGTACCGATGCGACTGTTTGGACACCCTGCACTGTGACGTGTGTGTCTCATTTGATATGAATTTGTCATTATATAACCCAACAACTACAGGGGGATATCCTTGTTACCAGTGACATACAAAATACTTTCTAAAGCACTTTTAAATAGAGTACAGGAACAAGCAGGACGTAATATAGGAGATTATCAAGCAGGATTTAGAAAAGGTTGATCATGTGCAGAACAGATTCTTTATTTAAAAACAGTTGGACAGTTTGCGTGCCAGATTACACGTCTGCGATGCCATTATAGTAGGATACTCTACGTACTGATGCGACTGTTTGGACACCCTGCACTGTGACGTGTGTGTCTCATTTGATATGAATTTGTCATTATATAACCCAACAACTACAGGGGGATATCCTTGTTACCAGTGACATACAAAATACTTTCTAAAGCACTTTTAAATAGAGTACAGGAACAAGCAGGACGTAATATAGGAGATTATCAAGCAGGATTTAGAAAAGGTTGATCATGTGCAGAACAGATTCTTAATTTAAAAACAGTTGGACAGTTTGCGTGCCAGATTACACGTCTGCGATGCCATTAGAGTAGGATACTCTACGTACCGATGCGACTGTTTGGACACCCTGCACTGTGACGTGTGTGTCTCATTTGATATGAATTTGTCATTATATAACCCAACAACTACAGGGGGATATCCTTGTTACCAGTGACATACAAAATACTTTCTAAAGCACTTTTAAATAGAGTACAGGAACAAGCAGGACGTAATATAGGAGATTATCAAGCAGGATTTAGTAAAGGTTGATCATGTGCAGAACAGATTCTTAATTTAAAAACAGTTGGACAGTTTGCGTGCCAGATTACACGTCTGCGATGCCATTAGAGTAGGATACTCTACGTACTGATGCGACTGTTTGGACACCCTGCACTGTGACGTGTGTGTCTCATTTGATATGATTTGTTATTATATAACCCTACAACTACAGGGGCATGTCCTTGTTACCAGTGACATACAAAATACTTTCTAAAGCACTTTTAAATAGAGTACAGGAACAAGCAGGGCGTAATATAGGAGATTATCAAGCAGGATTTAGAAAAGGTAGGTCATGTGCAGAACAGATTCTTAATTTAAAAACAGTTGGACAGTTTGCGTGCCAGATTACACGTCTGCGATGCCATTAGAGGAGGATACTCTACGTACCGATGCGACTGTTTGGACACCCTGCACTGTGACGTGTGTGTCTCATTTGATATGAATTTGTCATTATATAACCCAACAACTACAGGGGGATATCCTTGTTACCAGTGACATACAAAATACTTTCTAAAGCACTTTTAAATAGAGTACAGGAACAAGCAGGACGTAATATAGGAGATTATCAAGCAGGATTTAGAAAAGGTTGATCATGTGCAGAACAGATTCTTTATTTAAAAACAGTTGGACAGTTTGCGTGCCAGATTACACGTCTGCGATGCCATTAGAGTAGGATACTCTACGTACTGATGCGACTGTTTGGACACCCTGCACTGTGACGTGTGTGTCTCATTTGATATGAATCTGTCATTATATAACCGAACAACTACAGGGGGATATCCTTGTTACCAGCGACATACAAAATACTTTCTAAAGCACTTTTAAATAGAATAGAGGAACAAGCAGGACGTAATATAGGAGATTATCAAGCAGGATTTAGAAAAGGTAGATCATGTGCAGAACAGATTCTTAATTTAAAAACGATTTTGAGAGTGAGAGCTATACAAAATAAAAATACAGTAGTTACTTTCGTAGACTTCAAGAAGGCCTACGACTCAGTTGACAGACAAACACTATTCCAGATATTCTATGAATCAGGGATAGATGAAAACACCAGAAGACTTGTTGAACAAACGCCCACAGATACAACATCAAGAAGTTTCAAGACGAAAGTTCTGAACCATTGAAAATCAAAACAGGGGGATGTCACCAATTCTCTTTAATTTGGTTTTAGATAAAATAGTAAAAACATGGGAAAGTACATTAAAAAACAGAGGCACAAAGAGTATAAGCATGGGCCAAGGAAAGAACAAATTTGAAGTGAAATGTTTAGCCTTTGTGGATGATATGGCATTGATAACTGAGAACCGAACAGACGCAACAGTTATGCTTGATCTGTTACACGAGATTACTGAAAAGACTGGGATAAAAATATCCTATGAAAAAGCCGAGTATATAGAACACAGACATAACACAGAAAAGTTTATGAAAACAAAGTATGGATAAATTATGAGTTGATAGATTCAGACGCCTGGGGGAGTGGGTCCAGGCCAGTGGACTGTATAACACAACAAATAAAGAAAGAATAAAAAAAGTTAGAATTTGCATAAAAATTAACACAAAACTTCTACAATAAGAATTCAATATCCAGACAAGCGAAGATTAGACATTATAATTCAGTTATTAGGACACAAGCAACGTATGGATCAGAGTGTCTAACATTGAATAAGAAAGGCGAATTAAGAGAACTAGAGAAAAGAGAGAGAACTAGAGAAAAGAGAGAGAAAAATACTAAGAAAAATTCTAGGTCCTGAGAAAAACAAGGAAAATAGGTGGATTATAAGGAGAAATGAAGACTTATACAAAAATGCAGGAAAGATCACAGATACAATGAGGAAGAGACGGCTAAAATTTTATGAACATTTAAAAAGAATGGAAGAAACATGGATTACAAAGAAAATATTTAATTACGTTAGTAAGCTGAAAAGAAAACTGTAGGATGGATAGAAGCAGCAAATAAAGACACCAAGAAAATAGGTGTTGCAGAAGAAATAATAAGTGACAGGAATCACTTCAGGCTACTGATGGAAAACGCAAACTATGAAGAAGATGAGCCAAAACCTCGACCCAAGAGAGTGTGGACAGATGAGCAGAGACGAGCAGTTGGCGAGAAAATGAAGAAGTACTGGGAAGAACGGAAGAAAAAGAAACACCATAAGTCTTAAGTTGTATGCGGTCCATAGCTGGCCAAATTCATAAATAAAAAAATAAACCCTACAATGATGAACTATCTGTCACCTCACTTGTCAAAAAAATGACCTTCTCCTTGAGGTGTGTATAATAATTTGGTTGCGTGCGATAATAATAACAACAAACTAACATAACAACGTAACATGAGAAATTACGAAATTCCTGTTACATTTAGACACATATCGTAAGTGATTTTCGTATCTCTGCAAATAGTCAATTCGGTACTATGCAAGACGCTGGTCGTCACAAGCAAGGCGTGTAAGAGAATGCTGGGGTGTTCCCTCCCTCCCTCCCACCCTGTCTGTCTGCCAGATAAGTGGGCGCTGCAGAGCGGGTGACGTCAGCGCAGCGCGTGATCCGCCGTGGACGGCTGGCGATCACTTGTCTGCCGCCTCCCGGATACGCCCGCGCATCCGCCAGCCGCCTGCCGCGCCACGCCCGGCTGACGCCGCCCGGGATTTCCGTGGGTCCTCCACACTCGACAGGGCGTGCTCTGCGAGACAAACACTCTACGTAACACGACACGCTGTTGTGGAATTCCTACCACCGCCTCTTAGGACCCCACACTACAGTGCGGACAATCCAGGACTTTCTTCATCATCATCGTCGTCACCTACTTGCTGTCTATTTACGGAATTAGTGGACAGCCAACCAGTGGATAATGTCATATATAATCAATATAATACAGAAAGTTGTACTTCATATTTCAACAAACATAAGCAGGGAGAATCTTCAGCCGGCTGGAGTGGCCGTGCAGTTCTAAGCGCTACAGTCTGGAGCCGAGCGACCGTTCCGGTAGCAGGTTCGAATCCTGCCTCGGGCATGGATCTGTGTGATGTCCTTAGGTTAGTTAGGTTTAATTAGTTCTAAGTTCTAGGCGACTGATGACCTCAGAAATTAAGTCGCATAGTGCTCAGAGACATTTTTGAGAATCTTCTGATTGGGAGAAAATCATTTATGAGGTTCCACAAGGCTCAGTCTTTAGCCCACTATTGTTTCTATTATACAGGGTCATTCAGATGCCCCTACCGATGAATATTATGCAAGCAGCAACGCCTCCAAAAACGGCGAGCGAAATTTTCAACTTCTCTCTCTTGCTACACACGAACTTTTACTCTTACAGAAAAAAATGAATAGGATCTTTTTGTAGGGAATTTCATGTAGTTGACTGGGATACGTTTCTGCTGGAGACCACGGTTTTCCAGTTATTCAAGACAAACACATTTGAAGATCGCTTTTCTAATATTTTCTTGAATAATTCGAAAACTGTGACCTCTAGTGAGTTGCATAAAATTTTCTACAAAGATATCCTGTTCCTTTCTGCTGTAGGACTTATATTTTGTACGAAGGGAGCGAGAGAATATGGAAACATTGCGTGTGGCATTTTAAGGCATTGAGGGTTACATAAAACTCGTCAACAGGGAAGCTGATGTAAACAACTTTCCATCTAATATACAAAAATTTGTACAATGCACAAAATGTTCATAAAATCATGTGAAACTGTCACGAAAGTCCTTCTTTGAGATGTTGTTCAACTCATGCATCACATTCACACCGTCTTTGGTATTCGCATTTTGCACTATGTCGTTTTGTGGTAGGCTCATATTTGTAAGTATTGTATATTATGAGATGTGACAGTCTCGTTTGTAATATTTGCCACAGATAGCCACTGAGTACATGTTTAGTGGAGACTCTTTGAAGACCAAAGTTTACAGTGTTGTCACGGAGTGAGTCCACGCTGATTTGCATAACTTTGTCGAGTCCTGGTAGAGTGTTGTCTTGGCCATACTGGAGCGGAGGCTGTATTTCAGAATGCAGTTAATGCTCACTGCTGAGGTCGTCGGTCCCTAGACTTACACACTACTTAAACTAACTTAATCTAACTGATGCTAAGGACAACACACACACCCATGCCCGAGGGAGGACGCGAACCTCCGGCGGGAGGGGCCGCGCAATCCGTGACATGACGCCTCTAACCGCTCGGCCACTCCGCGCGGCGCAGTTACTGCAATTAGAACATATCAAATGAGGTAATATCTGGCTATGCATTCGCACTTGACAATATTGCAGGAAAGGCATTGTTGTGTTTAGGAAGAGATTTCAGTTTTTTTCAGTATCTTAACTCGTAATTATTAAAACATTGTCGTTTTAAGCACTTCATAATATGCATCACCTCAGGAAAGTATCACTCTTTGCCCCTTTGTTTCTAAAGTAATGAATGTAAGAGGAAGTTTTGACAAAAGTGCACTTCTTGAGCTTTTATGTTTTATTGATATATCCAAATTACATTTATTGTTAATAACAATGTTCATCAAGGTACACATGTTCCTACTTTCTAATTTTGTTCGTAGTAGTCGTTCATAGTTAATGCTCAACAAAATCACAATAGTTTTCAAGATATTCCCTGCTGAGCCTTCACATCCCACTTGATTATGGAAAAGTATTTAAATACCTTTATCTGGAGACACATTTCATCTTGCGTGATCCGATTACTAGTAAATGGTTTTTAATGGCGCTTAGTTTACTCGTATCGCACCTACCGAGATTTATTTACGTAGTACCAAAAGCAGCGAGATTTCTGCGTAAATACATAAAACTGAAACCAGTCACTTTATTCCATGAAACCAAAGGAATAAAGGCTCATCTTCAAAACGTGTACAGGAAGTTACATAGCTATATCAAGGACGACGATGGGTGCTGCTCTGTGACAAGAAGATGGAACATGCTTTAATGCGTCACCATGAGTATTGTTTACCTGCGGATTTGGATACAAAATTTAATTTTGTATTTACTGCGACAGTATTGGCGCCTTTTGTTGTTCATATTCATCTTTCTGTTTCCATTGTGATGCCTAGTTGCTACCACATCGCTCACTGTTACAAAATATGTAAGCATATACACTGTGATAACGAAACTTTTACTCAGATATATTGTTAGTTTTTGTTTGCTTGTATTAAAGTCGATGTATGGGCAGATACATTTATCAGTATTGGCGCTAACATAAAAGCCCATATTAAAATAAATAAATAAATTACTACAAGAACAAACTTCAAATGTTATAGTTCCCTATTTCTAGTCTTATGTTAACATATAATACAGTCAATTTATGAGCAAATACTTTGATCAAGATTGGCGTTAACATGAAGACCCAGGAATAACATAATACAGAATTATAGTATTAGTAATGAACTGCAGCTGTCTGTGTGATCATGTACTTTATATTTAAAAACAAGGACAAAACTTCAAATGAACTGCTGAATCATTTCTGTTCTTACATTACTATGATCTGGAATATTAGAGAAGACAGACTCTGTTTATTTCAGTTAAGGGTAGAATGAATAGAAGTGTTGATTTACTTTTAACACTAGAAGGCTACGACATTTAGACATATAGTACAGGGTTTATTCTGTGGCAGCATATTTATATTGACACCATTGTAGTTAGAATGTAAAGAGAGGGATAGAGGGGAGTTTAGTGGAGGGGGACTGGGAGGGGAGAAGAATTGGCTGATTCATTACCTGTTTTGAACTACTATGTATTCGAAATTCTGGATAAAAAATTTTGTTCTCAGTTCAATTTGGTCATTGAGTGAGTAGTCAGATGCTGTATTTGTGTTTATAAAGGTTTCGATTTCTTCAAGAAGATCAAGTCTCACGCCCTTGTTGGCAAGATGGAGTATTTGGAGATTTTGTTCTATGTTGTTTGCAGAATGATTTTGTTGAGCAAGATGAGGAGCAAATCAGGATTTGTGCAGGTTGTTAAGATGGAGTGTATCCATGTACTGTTTAAATCTTGTTGTAAAGCTTCCACCAGTTTGTCCAATGCAGAAGCTTGTTGGATGTGAGTAGTAAATGAGTTTGTATACACCTGAATTTTGATACTGTTGTACTTTACTAATATTCCAGATCATGTTAATATAAAAACAGAAATAATTCAGCAGTTCATTTGAAGTTTTGTCCTTGTTTTTAAATATGAAGTTCATGGTCACACAAACAAATTCAGTTCATTGCAAATACTACACCTCTGTATTATTTTATTCCTGGGTATTCATGTTAACGCCAATCTTATTAAAGTATTTGCTCATAAATTAACTGTATTATATGTTAACATGGGAGTAGAAATAATAAACCAGATCATTTAAAATTTGTTCTTGTAGTAATTTGTTTATTTCTTATGTTTCGGGTTTTCATGTTAACGCCAATATTGATTAATATATTTGCCCTTCAGCTTCAATACATGGAAACAAAAACAAACAACATCTCTGAGCAAAGTAGGTCTACGTCATATCTTTGTGTGAGCATCTCTGTAACAAGTAACAATTTATAGCACATCCTGGATGCTGGCAAAGTTTCGTTATCACACTGTGTATGCATACATATTCTGTACAAGTGAGTGATGTGGTACCATCTGGCCATCATAATGGAAGCAGAAAGACGGATATTAACAACAAAAGCCGCCCATACTGTCGTAGTAACTACAAAATTAAATTTTGCATCCAAATCGGCAGGGAAACAAAGCATTAAAGCATGTTCCATCTTCTTGTTACAGAACCAGCACTCAGCATTAAGCTTCGTGGAATGAATAAAGTGACTGTTTGCAGATTTGTGTATTTACTATAAATATACAATCACGGGTTCTTAAATGCCCGTAATGGATAAGCTTAACCTAGTGTGATGTCTACCTGCTCATCTTGTTGTTACCATTATGCATAGTCGAGCTACGAGTCTTTTGTTGCACGGATAAGCCATTTCATTCTTAGGGACAGGTTCAGACACTGTCTAGTGCGATTAAGAAGAGTGAGTGATAATTCATTATACACAGATTCAGATTACCTTCAGCTTCAACGTACGGTTATCCTGTATATCTACCAATTACAGTTGTCAGGCCAAAAATACTATCGTATTCAGAGTGCTGCGTTAAAAAATATTGTATTGTTCTGTACTCGTAGCAGTGGATAGGTATACTTCATATTCAGTCATGATGCAAGAAACTTGCACAGCATACTGATGTTGTACAGTTAAAAGACTGTATGTATGGTCTGCACTAGAAGTTCAACTATGAAGATTACGCGTAAAGTTAATACAGTTACAGAGCAATCATATCTAGGTCAGATTTGTAGGTTTGACAGAGTTTGCATAAAGCGTGCATTGGAAGCCCAAATACCAGTGCTTTACATAGTCTCACAGAATGGTTTCGTACAGGCAGCCTATGTTTTGATAACACCAACATCCATGTTGATTTTTTCCATAAAAGAATTTTTCACTTTCTGCATTTTTAATGAAACTGCGGCAGGTCTTCACGCGTTGCTCTTTTTGTTTAGGTCAAACTTTGCGCACAATTTTTTTTCTTCAACACATTCTACGGAATGTCGTACACGCTTGATATACAAATGTTGAGTTCGTTGCTCCACTACGATCTGTCGCACTACTTCGTTGATCCACTGCGACCTCACGTCCACTACTTAACACAGCCTGATCACAACTGACTCATCGAATGTAGGCTTGTTGTTTGCAGTTGTTGGTTCAAGCTGCCACCGTAGTTATGGCGCTGACGTCATTTGCACACCAGGAATAAAACCAGTCTCGGAACTTTGTGGACGGACAGCGTATATTGTGCGACTAATTCTCCTGTATGAAAGGATATTTGCGAAGAATTGGCGTAGCATATGCAGGAGAATTTCAGTGAAGTTTGAAAGATGGGAGAGAGGTGCTGTCGAAAGCGAACCTGTGAGAATGGATAGTGTTTCGCGTCTGGATTACTCAGTTCATAAGAAATATGCCCGGAGGCAACGTCCTGCACATGATACCCAGTACGGCAGACAGTTCTAATCTGCCAGGAAATTTCATTATTCTCTTCAGATTCTCGCATAGATGCTTGATCCGATTGTTTCTTTATGTCGTCAATCCATCTTTCATTATGTAGCCCTCTACAGAGCGATGACAAAGTCCCATTACTCCCTATAGCGTTTCCACATATTCATAGATGGTTGCATTGTATTAATGCGGAATCGTGGCAGAGGAAAGCTTTGACGTAGTTTCACTACTCTTTATTATAAAAGAAAACAGGGTCCGCTGTACGCTGTAATGTAATTGTTCTATATTTGAATGGTGTGATTAGCTAATTTCTACCATAAGTCATAGGAATGCATACAAATAATTATAGAGGACTTAATGTTTTGTGTCTTCTATCAGCAGACTTTTTAGCATTGTACTGGAAAACAGGTTGCAGAATAAGATTGAGGTAAAAGTGCGAGAGGAACAGGCAGGTTTTACTGTTGAACGATCTTGTATGGATCGTATTTTTAGCCTTAGACAAATAAGCGAGAAGTATTCTAACGGTCAGGAAGTATACCTAATATTTATGGATTTAGAAAAAGTGTATGATTCTGTACCAATAAAAGGGGTATGGGAAGCGATGGAGTATCCAGATGTAGAAGCATAACAAATATATCCAGAATGAGATTTTCACTCTGCAGCGTAGTGTGCGCTGATAGGAGACGAGGTACTGGTAGAAGTAATGCTGTGAGGACGGGGCGTGAGTCGTGCTTGGGTAGCTCAGTTGGTAGAGCACTTGCCCGCGAAAGGCAAAGATCACGAGTTCGAGTCTCCGTCCGGCATACAGTTTTAATCTGCCAGGAAGTTTCATAACAAACATGAGCTGCCTAATGTGTCCCAAAACGTCGTGTCTAAAAAAGGGATTTTTTCCAGGGCTCGTACATCGTGTTCTGTTGGCAATAGAAAGCTATGGTCAAGCGTTTTGAATAGCCCTTGGGCTAGGTACCATTTGTATAGTCATCGGAAGAGTAGTCTTACTGTAATTATCCTACAGTACTGGGTCAAAGTTTGAATATTACACTGTTCCTCCAGTTTAAGCAAATAGAGCATATATCCGTTGTTTCTTTTTGCATTACATGTGGTCTCTGGAGTGTCTTAAGGAGCTTATGGAGGCACCATTTAGTTCATGGCGCTTTCCTGAAAAAAAAAAAACCACTAAAACATGGTTAATTGATACCAAAACCTAGCCGCGAATTCCCAGACAGTTGTGCACAGTAAATTGCCGAAATTTATACGATCTTTTCCTGCGATTCTGATCTCAAATAACCTCGAAAATTTTCGTGATACTTTATCCATTTGCCGGCCGGAGTGCCCGTGCGTTTCTAGGCGCTACAGTCTGGAACCGAGGTGCCGCTATGGTCGCAGGTTCGAAACCTCCCTCGGGCATGGATGTGTGTGATGTCCGTAGGTTAGTTAGGTTTAATTAGTTCTAGGCGACTGATGACCTCAGAAGTTAAGTCGCATAGTGCTCAGAGCCATTTGAACCTTTATCCATTTCCGAGTTACAAAGGTTCAAAGTGACCCTACTTATACATGCAAAAAACGCACGTAAAATCCGGTGTGAGGCGAAATCTAAATATAAATAACAGCAACAAACTGCTAAAATTTTAATAGTGTATTTTCTATGCATTTATCTAGGCATCGTTGGGTTTTCAAAAGCATTTATCCGTTGTCGACAAACACCAAAAAAATATAGTTTTTGGAGTTCCAAAATCGAGTCGCAGATTCCTACGATCCCGATGTCGAAAAACCTTGAAATTTTTTTTTTTATATCTTTACCCGTTTCTGAAATATAGAGGTCCAAAGTTACTTTACTTGTACACGTAAAATACGTACGTAATATCCGGTGTGAGGCGAAAACGTAGCTTATAACGTACCTTAACACTTACTGCAAAGTGTCTCTTTTATCTTCAGAAGGATTCTGGGAATCCCCTGTTGTAGTACTGAAGTACGTGTATAATTTAAAATCTGTTCTGGGGTGTAAAATTAGTGTGGCATTGTTTCAATTTTCCCTGTCGAGGAGACATCGCCTTGACGTAGGACTGACCGTTTCGGCGAGAGGGTTTGCGTGTTCAGTGAAGCAGAGAGCTGTACCGGCGGTAGCGCAGTTAGTGGCAAAGTCTGCTTTGCCGGACAGGCTTTGCAGAGTAGCCAGACAAAGAGTGTCTCACAACGTCCCACCCGGAGTTTTCCTTTCTTGAAATTATAATACAGAGTAGGGAGGACTCTTACCGATCGTGAAAGCAGCCTCCCTAGGGGACTAAACCCTGGGGAAAAAGAGTGTCTCACAACGTCCCACCCGGAGTTTTCCTTTCTTGAAATTATAATACAGAGTAGGGAGGACTCTTACCGATCGTGAAAGCAGCCTCCCTAGGGGAAAAATCCCAGTCTTCCAGGTTGGCGGTTCGGAGGGCTGGGGGGGGGGGGGGGGTTGTTGGCACCCAACGCGGTAAAAACAGGTTTTGCTACGTTTCCCAAACAAAATAAAAAAAGTCAAACTGATCACAAGAACAAAGATTCTGATTTGTGGAACATGGAATGTACAGAGGTTAGCAGGAAAAATTGAGAATATAATTAAAGAAAAGGAAGTGCTGAAAATCGGTATCCTGGTAATGACAGAAACGAAAGCGAAAGGATATGGACAACAAGTGATTGGAGGTGATATTCTGTTCTGGAGTGGGGTGGAAAAGAACTGAAGGAGCAAAATCAGGAGTGGAGGAGTAGCAGCTCTTATAAAAAGAAAATGAAAGCAATGAATAATTAATTGGAAAGAGTGAGTGAAACAATAATCAGGATAACAATAAAAATTCATGGAGTAAAACTGGGGTGTATGGTCTATAAGAAGATGCACCTGATGAAAATAAGAGGGATTTCTTCGATGAATTGTTAATAATGGAGGAATTAAATGGGCGAATTGGAAAAAAGATTAATTGATGACGTTGTAATAGTACCATGGGGACAGGAGGTAGAAAACGATAATGAAAGCAGGTTGATTAACTTCTGTAAGGTTCAGAAGTGTGCTACTACGAGAGGCCAATTCTGCCATCAAGAAATATGTAAGTACACCATGGCCAATCCGTCACGGAACCTAAAATCAACTATAGGCTCTGTAATAGTGCAAAGGCGGCGGGTAATTAATCAGGATGTAAGGGTAAAAAGAGGAATAGAGTGTGGCTTCGATCATTTTATAGTTGCTTCAAAAATGGTTTTTCCTATTAAGACCTAGATGAAACAAGAGGAGAAAGAGGAGGATGCTGTAAGTAGAACTTAGAGAATCCAAAATATAGGATACATCTGCTACAAGAAGGAAATGTAAAAAGTTTGTATGAGCAAAGAGTAAATCTAAGATTGGATACAGTGGAGGAGGCCTGGAGAGCTAATGAGCTGCGTAGTTTCCAGAAACAGTCAATTAAGGAGGCAGCGGAGGAGGCTTTAGGAAGAGAAAGGGAGAGAAGAGTAAGAGTTGAATGAATGCCACGGAGTTATGTATGTTTTCAGGTGGGGATATTCAGCCAAATAATTGTTAAAATTCATGGTTAAACCTTCAGCTGTCATTTATTTTGCACAATTCGCTACTAGTTTCGGTCAATGGCTATTATCAAGCTTTTGCCAGGTAAGCCTGATAATGGCAATTGACCGAAACTATTAGTTTGCAAAATAAATGACAGCTGAAGATTTCTCCATGGATTTTAAAGATCACAGAGTTGTTAGAGGTGACTGAGGAAAAGAAGAAATTATATCTTATATGGTTAAGCTCTGCGAGTGAAGAGGAGTGGAATAGGTACGTGGTACATAAAAAGAGGCCTAAGAAATTAACAACAAAGTGTAAGGAAGAGAAATGGGAAAGAGTATGTTGGGAAATAGAGCTTTCACTTGGATACTGGAGATCGGCAGAAACAGCGGGTGCTAAGGAAGATGAAAATGGCTAGTAATCTCGTACACACAATACAACAATATATCTATTGGACAGTAGAAAAAGCACTTTCAAGAAGTTGTAGCAGAAAAAAGAAGAAACCACGTGACAGAAGTCTACGACAGAAGCAGTATATTAGGTACTATAGAACCTACACTGAAGGAAGAGGTAAAAGAGATGCCGAAATAGAAATGGAATGGCAACTGTGATGGAATTGTGGAAGTATAGGCTTCCTCAAATGGTGAGACATATGTAAATTGTGCAGTCAGATTGTTGAGGGAGAGGAAATAACAAGAGAGCGGTATATATCATATTTATTTGCTACGTACATGAAAGAAAACAAGAAACATACAAATAATTATAGAGAACTTAGTGGCTTCTATCAGCAGACTTTTTACCATTGTACTGGAAAACAGGTTGGAGAATAAGACTGAGGTAAATATGCGAGAGGAACAGGCAGGTTTTACTGTTGAACGATCGTGTATGGATCACATTTTTAGTCTTAGACAAATAAGCGAGAAGGTGTATTGTAACGTTCAGGAAGTACACCTAATATTTATGGATTTAGAAAAAGCGTATGATTCTGTACCTATCAACGGAGTATGGAAAGCGATGGAGTATATACACGTAGAAGCACAACAAATATTCCTAATTCAAAGAGTATACCGCCGCCGATCATACACAGCAGTTAAAGTAGGGAAAAAATTGAATGAGACGTTCCAGACGTCGAAAGGACTTAGACAGGGTTGCAGTATATCGCCGACCTTGTTTAAAATATACATGCAGTATTTATTGGGACGGTGAAATCGGCCAAGCGGAGGTATAGGGTTTCCTTTCCAGCATGGAATTATCCATTTCTTGGGAATCGGTGAAGCAGATGTGGAATGCAGAATCCAGTAGACAACAGGAGCAATTAAAATGCTAAATGGAGTTCTGTGGAGCCGGGCAGTACCAAAAGAAACAAAGAAGAGGATTCCGCAACCATTAGTGGAAAGTGTACTAACATACGGTGCAGAAGGATGGATCCTGGGGCAGCGGCAAAGAAGCAGAGTATACGTGGTAGAGATGGATGGAATAAGGAGGATAGGCAGGATATCCAGAAAACAGGGGAGAAGAAATGAGACATTTAGGTAGATAAAGGATATGGAACAACCACTTGTGGAAAGAATTGAGAAGAGAGGTCTTCAATGGTATGGCCATGTATGGCGAATGGAGCAAGGAATATGGCCAATCCAGGAATGGTCGCCGCCAGAATTGTAGGAAGAATGGACGGCCGAGATTAATGTGGAGAGAGGGAGCAATTGGAACAATGAGGAAGGGAGACCTGAAAGAGAAAGACTGCCATGATCATGAAAGCCGGCGAATCGGAGTATAGGCCAACTGCTGGAGAGCGGAGAAGACCTTAAAAGTAAGTTATTTCAATTTCATATCTTATACACTATCAAATATATATACTATCAAAATTTTACTGCCCTATAAAGTTCTTTTTATATGAGTAACATGGCCAGCTGTAGCAGGGAAACAGGGGAACCAACAGAAATATGCTCTTATTGGAGCACAAAAAAGCCTAATATGTACCTTTTTTAAGAGATTATGAGAGAAGAGTGGGATACCAGTTGCCTCATTCTACGTTCCTCGGCACCTTTAAAAATTTTCACAAAAATTTTGGTATGCGAACATTTTCGCATATTTTATTCTGAGAGAGAAAGAGATAGTGGCAATAGTAGAGAGACGGAAAAGCAATAAATACTGGAAGACAGTAAACAGTGGTTGTGGCATAGAAAGAGCGAAGTAGACAATTGGGTTGTGAGAGAAAGAAAGGGATACAGCGACAAGGTCGACAGTGACAAAACCGTGCTAGGAATAAGTGGAGATAGTGCCAGTGGTAGAGGAATAAAGAGGAGGAGAAATTGGAAATGGGTGAGAGCCAGTGGTAATGAGAGACAGAGTCTATGACAATGTCAAAGAGAAAGAGAGAGGTGGTGACAGTGAGAAGTGACAGCAGGAGCAGGAAGGAAGGAATGAGGTAGTAGCAGTAAAAGAGAGCAAGAGGGAGACAATGACAGTGAGAAGAAACAGTCATAGCAGGACAGAACGAAGGAGACAGTGGATCTGGGACAGGAGACAGTGACAGCTAGCGAGACACGAAGAGGTAATGGCAATGAGTTGGACTGAATGAGTGAGAATGGGCTAGTGGCAGTGGATGGGTATGAGCGACTTACAGCGATGGACTAGGGGGTGTGAGCGAGTTAGAGTTAGGGGAGCTTTAAGGAGTGAGAGGTGAGCTGCATGTTATGAAGAGCGCTAATATTTTAAAGTGCCGAAATTTTTGGGAAAATTTTTAAAAGTGCTGAGGAACGTAGAATTGGGCTGCTGGCGCGTCACTTTTTAATGAACCTCCATAACACATTGTGACAAGATCACAAATCAGGACTTCGGGATGGGCACTCCAAAGATGCAGGGAAATAGACAGAACCATGTCCAAACCATTTATCAGGAGCGAACAGTCCCCAATTGGCAGATGTGGAATAAACCAATCCCATAACATGGTGAGATCTGCAATGCGACTCACAGCACTGTCAAATAAATATGGACCTATCAAGTGGGTTGCAAACATTGTAGCCCAGATCATGACGTGTAGTGGGTTGTGCTCGAGATCTTCATAAAAATGTGGGATTTCTTTGCTTGTTAATTAAATTTGCGCAAGAAGGTAAGCGAATTAAAACACCAGTTTCCTACTACTATCCTACCACTACCATAGAAAATGTAACTTGAGAATCATCATGGACTTCTGCACAATTAACAATACTCACAGAGCGCTTCTGTACCATATCATGGACTGTCTGTTTGGCGATAGTTCCATATCTGTTGTTTAATTGTTACCTTATGACAGCCAATGTATAACTAAAAGATAATAACTTTATAACAGTTCAAAAATATTAGTTGTGCTGTTGTTTACCATACTTTTCATCAATAGTCCCAATTCCGTATTTGTTGCGAGTTACAATGATGTATTATGGTGTGTAATTAGTTTTTATGTGCTCTGTATATGCATATACAAATTTGTTTGAATGATCACACGTACCACTTAAATAGTATGGCACTGCTTTGTATGTGCGCACCAATACATTAGTTTTAATTATTAATTACAAAATTTCATGTCAATGGCCCATAGCAGGGTATGCACCACCAACAACGAGCATCAGCGGGAGATGTTTGAGGACATAACGACCGATGTAGACAAAAAGAAAAAAAACGAAAACTGGATTTCTGCACACATCGAAACAGAAAATTTAGCGTACCCTATCATTACCTTACCGAAGAAGTGATACTTCCCAAAATACTTAGACCAGAATAGCCTATTACTACCAATACAAAAGAGAATTTAGAAAATAGGAGACTTTTCTGATTAAGAATGTTCGTTTGAAGGAATTGCCTGAGAAGACAATGAAGGACGAAAGGTCTGCACTATGTCGAAGGTAAGCATCACGATACAGAGAGTGGAAAGGAAACTTACGTACAACTGAAACAATGAAACGCAAGAAAAAACTATCACAGTTTCCACCACCTTGAAACATCTGTAAGATGGTTAAGGATACAGCACATCTGTAATCTTGCCAGCTAAGCCAGTTAAAAAGTTACCTCTTTGTAAACTTTTCACTCAGTAACATGTAAGATACGCAACTTAGACAAACGATATGGGATTGGCATATAAGATACTTGCTAACTGTGGCGGTGGGGAAGGGAGCTAAGAGGGTGTTAATGATCAACGTGAGTTCTCAGATACTTTTCCTCAACAGGAACTGTAACTACGGTACAGAAAATATACTATCACGCGATCTGGATGAGAGTAAAACGAAGTGGTGACTGGAAACAGGAGATTTGGACCAATATTGTTTTACTTCTGAGGCTTGGATACGGAGTCAGTGCCTGTGCAGCTGTGTATGGGATGTGTTTGTAAATCTGGGGAGAAATTAACTGCTCGAAGTGGACGTCGACGTTGGTACTGCAATTATGCAGCTGGACTTTCGGCATACCCGTGTGGATGTCGAAATGATCCGCTTTGGTTGCATTAGCTGATAGTCAGATTGCTTCCCGTGGACTCATATTCATTTAATAGACAAGGTATGGGGCAACAGGTAACTAATAGGACGGGGATCACACTGGCAAACATGCGACATTGGCGTTGTAACTCACAAAAGATAACAAACATTGTGATCATCTAACTATGAAATGAAACAGTGCTCCAAATTAATCCTTCTCTACTGCAAAGCTCCAAGCTGATAGTTATGAATAATAAATTATTGTTGGGTCTGTTAGATTGTAAGAAATACAGAGAACAAGAAAATTAACAATTATTGACATGTGACAGTACTAACCTACACTCATGCTCATAAATAAAGGATAATTGCAGAATGTGGTGCCACACAACGTGGCACAACACAAAACTGGCGCTGATAGCATAGGCACATAGGGAACACACACGACGCAGATCTGTAAGTCCACGGTATTGGTGTTGAGAAAACCGTCCCGAAACACACGTGCTACAAAACGCCACTGTTTCCGACATCAATATAGCATATGATCACTATGCACACGTACACAGCTGCACAACGGGTTGGCATACTCTGGATCAGGTGGTCGAGCAGCTGCTGGGGTATAGCCTCCCATTCTTGCACCACTGCCTGCCGGAGCTCCTAAAGTGTCGTAGGGGTTTGAAGACGTGCAGCGATACGTCGACCGAGAGCATCCCAGACGTGCTCGATTGGATTTAGGTCTGGAGAACAGGCAGGTCAGTCCATTCACCTGATTCGCCTGATATCTTCTGTTTCAAGGTACTCCTCCACGATGGCATCTCGGTTAGGCCGTGCGTTGTCATCCATCAGGAGGAAGGTGGGACCCACTGCACTCCGGAAAAGGCGGACATACTGGTGTAAAATGACGACCCGATACACCTGCCCTGTTACAATTCCTCTGTCTAAGACGTGCGGGGGTGTATGTGCACCAATCATAATCCCACCCCACACCATCAAATCACGACCTCCATACAGGTCCCTTTCAAGGACATTAAGGGGTTGGTATCTGGTTCCTGGTTCACGCCAGATGAAAACCTGGTGAGAATCACTGTTCAGACTATACCTGGACTCGTCTGTGAATATAACCTGGGACCACTGTTCCAATGACCATGTACTGTGTTCTTGACACCAGACTTTATGGGCTCTCTTGTGACTAGGGGTCAGTGGAATGCACATTGCAGGTCTCCGGGCGAATAAACCATGTCTGTTCAGTCGTCTGTAGCTGTGTGTCTGGAGACATCTGTTCCAGTGGCTGCGGTAAGGTCCCGAGCAAGGCTACCTGCAGTACTCCGTGGCCGCCTGCGGGCACTGATGGTGAGATACCAGTCTTCTTGTGGTGTTGTACACTGTGGACGTCCTGTACTGTAGCGCCTGGACATGTTCCCTGTCTGCTGGAACCGCTGCCATAATCATGAGATCACACTTTGTGGCACCCGGAGGGCTCGTGCTACGACCCGCTGTGTTTGACCGTGCTCCAGTCGCCCTAGTATTCCACCCCTCATAACGTCATCAATTTGTGTTCTTTGAGCCATTTTCAACGCACAGTCACCATTAGCACGTCTGAAAACGTCTGCACACTTACTCGCTGCACCGTACTCTGACATGCACCAACACACCTCTGAGTATGTGGACTGCTGCCAGCTCCACCGCGCGACGACCGCAGGTCAAATGCATCGCATGGTTATACCCCGAGGTGATTCAAACCCGCAAACCGCCCACCAGAGCGTTGTTTCACCATGTATCAGCATTATCCTTAATTTATAGCATGAGTGTAATACTCCAATGTCCCTGCAAATATTGCATAGTTTAGGCGAATGGGACAAGTGTAGCTAGTTAATATTAATATGAAATTGGACATAATTGGTTTATTTATCGCCTCGACAATTCACAATTATCACAAAAATTTTTAATTCTCAATAGTATTTCATAAAGGCATTTTGTGCAATTTCTTTATAATCAGTTACTTAAGGCAACCTGTGCAAATGCAAATCTGTTAATCTGACATAGGAGTCTGGAGGAAAACTGAAAATAAATCACGTAAATGATGGAGATCTAAGTAGAAGTCCTGTGGGGAAGCTCCGCGAGGCGGCCCATGGGAGAGAAGAGTAAGATGAAATGTGTCTTTACTGTGTGACGACTTCTGTCAAGGGGGCTTCGCACCACCGTATTTTTTCTTAAAAGTCACACCTGATTGGCTGGATTCCATTCTGACGAGTTCCGACCACCTGTGGAGTGCAGGTTTTCTTCGCTGGGCTATTTTTTAACCTGGTTAACCAGTGAAATACTTCCTAGCAGTTTCCCTGGAAAAAGCCATTCGTCACTCTTCCTGTCTCTTTCTTCAGCCAATAAATGAGGTTCCTTTCGTCGCTACCATATTTAAGCCAATCTGGGAAAAGTTCCAGATGAACCAGCGTCCAGCTTTCTTATGTTCTTAACCAAAACTTTTTTGTGAAGAAGTCGTGCGTCCAGCGGCGTCCCACAGATTTTAGAGATAGGAGTCTTTCTTTCCACCTGCCTGATAGCGATCTCCGGTGTCCAAACCGAAAGTCGTGGCTACGTTCGGCAGATAATAGTGCTTTCTGCTAAGGTTCCTACTCACTCTGCTTCATAAAATGTTCTCGCAAGTGGTCGTTACAGGAAGGAATTCGCACGGCGGCCTCACAGGTAGTCAGAGAAAGCTCTACCGCCTCTCGGCCACTGTGCGACTGACACCAGTCATGGTCCCCTCTCAGAAGAAGCGCAACAGGGCCCTAGCCATCCTGGCATTCGCTTCACTGACCGTGTCACACAGTTTGCTTCCAAAACATTTCCCAGTACCACGCAAGTACATTTTTATACTATTGCAAGTAATGATGACTCCTACATTTAAGATCAATTAATTATGCTGACTGAAGGTGTGCCTCTAGTTTGAATCCTATGGATCTGCATATTTTGTAGGTCCATTCCGAAAAAGAATCGTGTAGCACAAGACCATAAATTATGGGAAGATAAATACGTGGCGGACATACAATGATCGACTGAATCGGCCAGAATAATGAAAAACTACACATACAACTAATGGTGCTGACTGAGTCATTAATAGCCTTCAGTCATTTGAGAAAAGTATTGAATTGTAGAATGTGGATAACCCTAACAACGCGCCTATAAATGCATGATAGTTCTCATACACTGCTCGCCCAGGCTGCAGTTTCTCAACATATTCAACACTCAGTTATGTGGGTGGTAGCAAGTGCCATAATCTGCTGCAGACTACTACACATCAGCTCTCTTTCGAATCTCCAGATGAAGTCTCTAGATCAAACGTTCTCTTCACAGTTCCTAGAAGAAGTCTTCTCCACTGTGTCCCGGGTCGAAGTATGTTCTCGACCGACACTGAGTTGTTTCCCCTCTCCAGGCATCCGCGAAATTCCTGTGCAAAAATGAAAAAGACTGCAAAATGCTGGAAAATGATATTTTTTCAAATTAGGCAACTATCTCCATTTCTAGCAAAAGCTTTAGAACATTAACCAATCGCCACACATCCATGCATGCTAAAAGGTGGTTATAATTTCGCACCTTACAAGAACTCATCCACATACTTTGCCGTGATCTGCAAACACAATTAGGTATCATGTGATAGGTTGTACATCGTATATAGGAATGTGTAAAGGAGACTGACATTGTCACGTACGTCTTATAAATAATTGTTAACGCTTATTGCATGAAAGGTGAAGAAGTGCGTTTATAATAAAAACAGCGTAATGAATCATTGCCTATACTAATGGAGGTTGGAACGCCAGTGGGGATGAAACGGCAGCTAGAACTAAAGCTCTGGGTGGAAGGCCCGCACAGGTGTTGGTCCTGCTTAAACACTGGAAGTAGCTAGACAGACGTCGTGGCACCTGAGCTCTGGAGCACAATAGGATGACGGCCGGTCGCTATTGTAGTAGGGGCCGGAAGGATAACCGGATAATATTTCCGAGCGCTGAAAATCTTGGACGCAGGTGAGAGGAACGAAGGTGCGACACCTCGGAAACCACGCAGGCTGCGTTATTTCCAAGGATTTTTACTCAGAAGCGTACCATTGTACGAGTATAATTTTTTCCTCGCAAACTTTCTGCGCTGTGCGACAAAAGACTAAAATATCGTTCGTCGGCGTTCGGAAGAATCTGTAGAGAGGGAGAATATTGCGTGGTTTCGGGAATATGATACGTTTTCGGAAGTACGATGGTGGGGAGCTGAGCCTTGCTGGGAAGCCAGTGGTGGAGAGACGAGGTCTTCCGTTGTGAGCGCCCGTGTGTGACGGTCGCTCAATATCAGCTTTGTTGGTACGGACAGACTTACTGTCTTTGCTCTCAGGAGAGTTTATAGTTAGAACAGTCAGGCACTGTACTGTTGCGAACCTATACGATTCAGGACTTCACCTCCGGATTGGAAGTCGTCGTTGAGTACGCAGCGTTCAGTAATTGAGAGCACTTTCTCTGCCTATATTTACGTTGAGACGTAATCTGAACTCCGTCCTTGTGGCTGGGAGTTCGCGTTTCTCGTCTGTAGAACACAGAGAGGAGAAGAGAGTATTAGAGTATATTAGTCAGAGGACCGCCTTCTGCTGTCCTAGTGTTTGAAAGAGTTTATTTGTGGATGGAGTTCTCTCATCGTCACAGACGAGTACGGGAACCATCAGTTCGGTGCACCGGACGCAGAACATACGGTGATATCGCAAACTGCTTCGGCGTATTAAGGTATAAAATCTTAATAGCTGTGTTCATGTTAGCCGGCCGGGGTGGCCGACGGTTCTAGGCGCTATAGTCTGGAACCGCGCGACCGCTACGGTCGCAGGTTCGAATCCTGCCTCGGGCATGGATATGTGTGATGTCCTTAGGTTAGTTAGGTTCAAGTAGTTCTGAGTTCTAGGAGACTGATGACCTCAGATTTTAAATCCCATAGTGCTCAGAGGCTTTTGAACCATTTTTTGTGATCACGTTAGTTTATTTCCACTGAGGTTCCACACCACCGTAGATCACCTTTGAAAGTAGTGTCTTCTAGTGTTTGGTACGTAGATGATGTCAGTCATTCCGCGTTATTGATATTAGATCGCGTAGTCATAATAAGGGGCAGAGTTGGGCAATTGATTTGTAATTTGACTTAGGATATGTAAACTTCGTAATATAAAGGTTTTCTTTAATCTACAATAAATATATAAGCAGGAACAACGTTTATCGTTTAGTAATATTAGTAGCCTTAATCATTCATTTACGTTTAGGTTGTAATTTATATGTTAAAGCCCATTAAGAGATCCTAAGATCTGCTTCAGGGGGTAGTCAGACAGGGCCAAATCTTCATTTTAGAGTTTATTATTTGCCGTTGCGCACATTCATTTTACACCCGCCTGGAGTAGCATCTTGGATATCAGTTCTTCAACAATGCTGAGTTACTGTCCCACTCCTCAGCTAAGTTTACTACTGCAACTAGTATGCTCATCTCGACGTCTGTATTTCTCAAGAACTCCTACTCTGCTAACTTTTTAGATTAGTAACGAGTAGCCCTCCTAATTATAGTTGAGATTAATTAACCCCAAAAAACGGCGCCGAATAGTTGGCTCATTACATTACAAAGAGCAAAGAATCCCTGCCCACGATGCAGGTCTGCTGCTTCTCATGGAACGGCAAGATTTTTATCATCACTGACTCCCTTCATCCAGTGTTCTTGGGAGGCGACTCGTTAGTGTAAAACAAGGTTCGTTTGAAGTATGTTACGGCAGATGGCACTGCTTGTAGAAACTGAGACGCTCTGCAAGTGCAGGTATTCGTCACACTACGTTGTAGTATTTCTGTGTCCGCCCCTGGTAGCTGAGTGGTCAGCACGACGGAATGTCATACCTAACGGCCCGGGTTCGATTCCCGGATGGGTAGGAGATTTTCTCCGCTCAGGGACTGGGTGTTGTGTTGTCCTTATCATCATCATTTCATCCCCATCGACACCCAAGTCGCCGAAGTGGCATCAATTCGAAAGACTTGCACCACGCAAACGGTCTACCCGACTGGAGGCCCTAGCCACACGGCATTTCCATAGTATTTCTGTGAATGAGGCCTTGGATCCGTATTGGACAGGGCACAGTATGCAAGCAACAACAGGAACGCGACTCGCAGACACCAGCACTGACAATGGGCGGCTCACTGGCCACTACCTGCCCCCAGAGGTCGGCTCATCTCGTACCCTCGTACTTTTCTCTGAAAGACGGACTGCATCTCCCAGGGGGATCAGTCCTACATCAAGTCACTGACCTGGCCTGCTGTGCCCAGTCTGGCTCATTACGTACCCAACTAACCGTCAGGAAACATAATTAATTAATACAGAAATAGACAGCAAAGTCGTGGCAATAGAAATGGACGGACATATATCGTCACTTTTGCCGCCAGGAAAAGTCGCTCTCAGACTCATCGTAGTTTGACCACATCTAGAAAATTTAGATCATTGGCATCTCCTATTCTCGATGGAAAGGGTTGCTCGGGACGACTGTAAAAGGATTCATTGCCAAGGGATCATGTTCTTACTTATTACCACAATACCCACTCATTGTTAAAGCAACCAAAGCAACCAAATCTATTCATTCCACATGTTGGCATAAGAAGTCGAAAACACTATTTCTGGGAACACGGTAGGATATGGGGAACACCAGGTTACATATTTCATTCCTTCATTTAACTTTGCAGTGGTTACTCTTGAAATGCTCTCCCACATTCACAGTTAGATAGTCTTACAAATTTGCATTTCTGACTGACTGACTTACCGTCACTCTCATCATAATGATGACTTACTTGACTCCTCATATTCACTCTTTATTATAATATTTATTAGTAATTGACATCTATTGCTTCTTGCAACAGTTTACTATCTGACGAACACTCACACACATCCTTACTGCACATGACAGCACGCGTAGCATAGACACCTACTCAAACATAAAACTCTAAACTTCAGTAAATATCGAGGACTGTTAATACATAGACTTGTTGAAAAATCTGTAAATACGGTTTGGGCTTTATTTGCTCGATGAAAGCAGATGACACACACAAAAAAATGAAACAGACAACATTAACATTACACGTCAAAAATATCATCAAAAATTAGGAACTCATGAAGTTAATCAAGCAGACTACTAGAATACTTTGATGAAGCCAATGGTCTCACGAATGCGCTTGATGTGCACAAAGAAATAATAATTCATGGGTAAAAATCAACCAGTAATATTGGGATCTAACATAGGACATTTTAAAAGTATGAAAAATGAATTCTGTCCTCTTCGCAGGGCGACCCACATTTCATGCAATATACATTAAAGTTACAAAATTTTATAATGTCACAAATAATACAAAACCAAGCACAATAACTCTTAAATCACATCACTGTTGTTGTTGGCAAAAATGTGTCACCAGAGTGCTAGTTGTACCATTTACTACAAATGAAAAAATAAATACTCTACAAGTGTCAGTGATACTTACCATGACTTATAAGTCAGTCCCTGAAGAAAATACAGCAACACACACTGTGAGTCACTTACTTGAGGTTTTTCTTAGTTTATCACATAAGCTTGGTTTATCACATTTCACTTTGACTCTAGGAGACAGTGACACACAACGAGGGTTCACTAGAGGCTGGATGAATTTCGCCTTCAATGTCTAATGGACGACCTGGAGTTCGAAATGATCATGGTGAGAGTTAGTTCAGTTCGAAGTTCTCTAGTCTACTCTCACTGGAGAGCACCATCTAGACGTTTAATACATCACCCTCACACCAAAGACTACCACAACACTGCACCAGTACCAAGAAATTCAAGTCAGTAACTACATTTCTAGAGTCTTCACTTTTTTCTGGTAACACTCACTTCTAACACATCTATCAAATGTGTACATCTGCCAACTGCACTTCCAGGTTTATGTCCAATTTGAGCAGTACATAGTGCCTTTTCACTTGCTCAAAAAGTGTATCTCCAATTACTAGTACAATTTGAGGTGCTTGACATAGCTCATTGGAAATGTTCTCTGATGTGACAGTCGATGGCTTAGTTTCGAACTTACACCTGCCAATATTTACAGAAGCTCCATCACTTGTGTAAAATTGTCTGATGAGCACATTGTCTCATGAACACGCTTTTCTTAGTCCACGGAATGCTTTATGTTTGTCCAGAATTACGCGTACAGAAGGAAGAACCGTTCAATTTATTGTGTTGCACGGGCAGCAAAAATGTCAATCGTCCTGTTGCAGACCCCATATAGTATTAGCAACAAGGCTTGTCTGAGCCTTTATTGGAATGTGTATGTTGTTGTTTACACCTGAGGAAACAGGTGAACAGGTTGGTCATAACGGATTGCAGGCAGCTCCTCCCAAGGTCTTCTCTCGGGAGTCGTCCATGTTGGTGATATGCAGTCTGCTATCATTAGCCCAGGTGAGGACGATTCCATTGTGGGCCGGCCGAAGTGGCCGTGCGGTTAAAGGCGCTGCAGTCTGGAACCGCAAGACCGCCACGGTCGCAGGTTCGAATCCTGCCTCGGGCATGGATGTTTGTGATGTCCTTAGGTTAGTTAGGTTTAACTAGTTCTAAGTTCTAGGGGACTAATGACCTCAGCAGTTGAGTCCCATAGTGCTCAGAGCCATTTGAACCATTTTGAACCATTTGATTGCATTGTGGAACACTGGTCAGCGCACGTACCTCGTGTCCTTGAGTGGCTGGATGGGTGAATCCTGGCCTCCATCAAGAGGCGTAGGTCAGCCAGGCGAACACTGGAAGGCTGTTCGTCTCCCCCAGTGGACGGAAAGTGATTGATCCCCTTTCCCCATCACTTGCTGGGGCAGCATGACCTCCAACGAGTCCTCAGCAGTGGCACGCCTGTAAAACAGCCTTTACTTGTATCTCTTTTTCACGGCTGGTCTGTACTCTCTCAGTGTAGCAGTCTAGCGTCATTAATCATGAGATATTAATTTTCAATACTAAACTTATTTAACTTTGTTGTGAAGGACATAACTCAGACACAAGAAAGTTATTAGTACATTTACAAGGGTATTGTTACTTTACCAACATTTTCCCAGTAATAATTTACTACTCATTACTTATTCATTTCAGCAGTAAAACAACTTTATTGTATACTTATATGATCAAAGACAGTATGGTACTAGTTAGTCATGCAGATTTTTAATTTATAACCTTTGTAACGTCAGACAGGTTGGTAGGAAGGTAGTGATTGCCATTTCCACTGTCAGTCCTTCCCATCATGCTGTTTACTTCACTAGGTTAACTGCCCTGAGGTATCCATAGATACAAATACTGACAGGTCATTAATACCCAATAAAGACTCCTTGTTCTCCGTCGACAATTTCACCACAAAGTGATGCAAGTGTAAACTAATGTGGGTCCCACAATGCTACCACACCACCTTTCTACATTCCATTTATACTCAATACAATTCGTCATCCAGATTCTGGTCGTGATTTCAGATGCTCATTTTTCAGTATAGATCTACCATTATTAATCTGACAATTTACTCAGTTATTATGGAACACCACATTCAGTTTTCGCAAGTTAATGCACTGCAATACTGCATTACCTTGAAAAAACTCTTTCACATGTTACATGCCAAATTCAGAAGAACGTGAAAGCCCCAAGACTGGCTAACTTTCATGGAAGTTCGAAATTTAGTGCGGACGTCAATGCGAGATTCTTTTAATAGTTTCCACAATGAAATATTGTCTCAAAATATGGTAGAAAACCCAAAGGGAGTCTGGTCGTGTGTAAAGCACACCAGTGGCAAAAAATAGTCAATACCGTCACTGCGCGATAGCGAAGGAAATGTTAACGATGATGGTGCTACTAAAGCGGAATTACTAAATACAGTTTTCCGTAATTCCTTCACGAAAGAAGACGAAGTAAATATTCCAGAATTCGAAACGAGAACAGATGTTAGCATGAGTGACATAAAAGTAGATATCTTAGGTGTTGCGAAACAACTCAAATCACTTAAGAAAGGCAAGTGTTCCGGTCCAGATGGTATACCAATCAGGTTCCTCTCAGAGTATGCAGACACAATAGCGCCTTTCTTAGCAATCACATACAACCGCTCACTTGACGAAAGGTCTGTTCCTAAAGACTGGAAAGTAGCACAGGTCACACCAACATTCAAGAAGGAAAATAGGAGTAACCCATTGAATTACAGACCCAATCGGCAGTAAGATTTTGGAACATGCTGTACTCGAACATTATGAACCACCTTGAAGAAAATGACTTATTGATACATAACCAACACGAATTCAGAAAATATCGTTCTTGTGCAACACAGCTAGCTCTTTATTCCCACGAAGTGATGAGTGCTGTCGACAAGGGATCTCAGATCGATTCCATATTCCTAGATTTCCAGAAGGCTTTTGATACCGTTCCTCACAAGCGACTATTAATCAAATTGCGTGCATATGGAGTATCGTCGCAGTTGTGTGGCTGGATTCGTGATTTCCTCTCAGAGAGGTCACAGTTCGTAGTGATAGACGGTAAATCATCGAGTAGAACAGAAGTGATATTCTGGCGAACCACAAGGTAGTGTCATAGGCCCTCTGCTATTCCTGATTTATATAAATGATTTAGGTGATAATCTCAGCAACCCCCTTACATTGTTTGCAGATGACGCTGTAATTTACCGCCTAGTAAAACCATTAGACGATCAATTCCAATTACAAAATGATCTATAGAGAATTTCTGCATGGTGCGAAAAGTGGCAATTAGCACTAAACAAAGAAAAGTGCGAGGTCATCCACATGGGTATTACAAGAAATCCGATAAATTTTGGATATTCGATAAATCGCACAAATTTAAGGGCTGTCAATTCGACTAAATACCTAGGAATTACAGTTACGAGCAACTTAAACTAGAAAGGCCACACAGATAAAATTGTGGGAAAGGCGAAACAAAGACTGCGCTTTGTTGGCAGAACACTTAGAAATGCGACAAACCCACTAAAGAGACAGCCTACATTACACTTGTCCGTCCTCTACTGGAATATTGCTGCGCGGTATGGGATTCTTACCAGGTAGGATTGACGGAGGACATCGAAAAAGTGCAAAGAAGGGCAATAGGGGAGAGAGTGTCACTGATATGATACGCTTGTTGGGGTGGCAGTCACTGAAACAAAGGCGGATTTATTTGCGGCGAAATCTATTTATGAAATTTCAATCACTAACCTTCTATTCCGAATGCGTAAATAGTTTGTTGATACCCACCTACATAGGGAGAAATGATCATCATAATAAAATAAGAGAAATCAGAGCTCGAACGGAAGGATTTAGGTGCTCCTTTTTCCCAAGCGCCATTCGAGAATAGAATGGTAAAGAAGTAGTATGAAAATGGTTCGATGAACCCACTGCCAGGCACTTAAGTGTGAATTGCAAAGTAACCGTATAGATGTAGACGTAGATTACTTCTAAAACGATTTCTACTGATAACCTTCTGTTTAATCAGTTCTCACGTCCGGGAGTTCATCTTTGTGTGCTTGTCTACTTTTCACGTTGGCATACGTTTTAATCATTGTCCTCCCTCATTGTACCTAAAAGATTTGGATTCCACAAGTCATTCCCACTTTCTTTACTGCTGAGTTGCCTTTCGTCGAAATGTAGATGCTCTTACTGGCAACAAAGTGATCAGACACACATGTAAATAACAAATCATTTTGCCACTGACCTCACAAACCGCCTAGTTCTAACCTTACATTAGTACAACAACATAAATTCGCTACGCCTTCGCTCAGAGCATTCCTCGCAAGTGGCTCCATTAATCCCTTCCTTTCACTAACCAGTTCACATGACCTCAAAAATATCATCAATAACGCTCACGTTATCTCATACACAGGGTCCTAGAAATGTTGCGCCAAACTTCGGGGGGTAGTAGAGGGTGTCATGAGGAACAACTTGAGGATAGGAAACTGTGTCCAGGGACGTCACCAACAACGTTACAGACCGTCGAAGTCATAGGCGTCGACGCCTGCCAGTAGGCCACCAATTCGACAGCAAACATAACTTTGTAAGCTGAAGGACCGTGGGCGGCCCGTCTCCGCAATGTTGTTAGATATTCAGCGATTGCGACTAACTGCCGCGATCGCCAGTGGAGAAGACAGGGTTAGCTGTTGCATAGGAGGATCTTGTCTCCTATGAATGCAGTGCTCTGTTGCTTTGGTGGACGAAGATTTCAGACACGGTTTTTCGTCTTCAGTATATTTTTGTCCTGGATATCGAAGAAAATTGGAGACAATTTAGGGTTCCAGGAGAAAAATAAACTGTGGATGGAAACCCGTGTCCGAAAGCGTCATCCAACGAGGCAACTAAGATTGCACTTTTAGGAGACAAGTCCTTTCTACGCAGCAGATAGCTCCATCTCCTTCACAGTGCGATCTTTGCAATCAATCGCGATTACTGAATAACAAACAACATTGCGAGACGTTCCGACTGTGGTCCGTCAGCCTACAAAGTCGTGTTTGCTGCTGAAGGAGTGGCCTAGAGACAGGTGCCGGCACCTATAACTTCGACAATACAAGCCTTATTCTTTGAACTTCTTAATGTTCTTCATATGTTTCCCTTTTGGCTTACGATTCGTTGTGTCTCAAGTTCGACAACGCTATAATGTATCACTTTTCTCTCCCAGTAAGGCGCACAGTAGATATAAAAGAACCTGTTGCAAGTGTACCTACACTTCTGTGAGCACCTCCACAAATTTGAAATTACCTTGTTCCTGACAACAAATTTAACCATCCGAATTAATTACAACAGTCCGAATGCCTTACTGTGTCTCATTATCCAACTTATTAGGTTTGTTTAAGCAGTTGGACCAATACGCACATTCGTTTTCCATGCACACTGTCATTAATACTTGATCGACTCACATTAACGGTCTAACATAAAGAGAAAATCTATATACACGGAAAATATTATTCATTACCACATTAATAAACGAACAGTTTCCTTGCACTAGTGATCAGCAACATCCATCTACTCCAGTCCTTCTTCTTCAAACTGATTCCTCAGGGGTCGTCCTTACTGCCACATTCCCCGGTTCTTCGAAGGAAATACCCCTCCCTAAACAACGGCGCCGGAATTCCCTTACTCCCTCTCATTGTAAATCCTTTTGCCATCCTGACACGAATTTGTCACTATCCGAATCGGTCCACGGTTCACTTCTTGTCCTTATCAGATGTGGCCTCAAGAGCATCAAGGGTTGACGATATCAAAATTCGGACCACTGTCATCGATGATGTTGCACCCACTAATTCACCGTCTTCAGAATCTGACTTACTGGTGACTATATCTTCCCAGTCTGCATTATAATCTTCATAATCGTCTTCATCACCTCCATCACTCACTCAGGTTACCGTATTCGTAATTACATCAGACACAGAGACTGATGATTGATAAAGTACACAATCTCGCTCCTCCTCGAATTCTGCTTCACAATTACTCATATACACTACTGGCCATTAAAATTGCTACACCAAGAAGAAATGCAGATGGTAAACGGGTATTCATTGGACAAATATATTATACTAGAACTGACGTGTGATTACATTTTCACGCAATTTGGCTGCATAGATCCCAGAACAACCACCTTTGGCCGTAATAACGGTCATGATACGCCTGAGCATTGAGTCAAACAGAGTTTGGATGGCGTGTACAGGTACAGCTGCCCATGCAGCTTCAACACGATACCACAGTTCATCAAGAGTAGTGACTGGGGTATTGTGATGAGCCACTGGTCGGTCACCTTTGACCAGACGTTTTCAGTTGGTGAGAGATATGGAGAATGTGCTGGCCAGGGCAGCAGTCGAACATTTTCTTTATCCAGATAGGCCCGTACAGGACCTGCAACATGCGGTCGTGCATTATCCTGCTGAAATGTAGGGTTTCGCAGAGAACGTATGAAGGGTAGAGCCACGGGTCGTAACACGTCGGAAATGTAACGGCCACTGTTCAAAGTGTCGTCAATGCGAACAAGAGGTGACCGAGACGTGTCACCAATGGCACCGCATACCATCACACCGGGTGATACGCCAGTATGGCGATGACGAATACACGCTTCCAATGTGCGTTCACCGCGCTGTCGCCAAACACGGATGCGACCATCATGATGCTGTAGGCAGAACCTGCATTCATCCGAAAAAATGACGTTTTGCCATTCGTGCACCCAGGTTCGTCGTTGAGTATACCATCACAGGCGCTCCTGTCTGTGATGCAGTGTCAAGGGTAACCGCAGCCATGGTCTCCGAGCTGATAGTCCGTGCTGCTGCAAACGTCGTCGAACTGTTCGTGCAGATGGTTGTTGTTTTGCAAACGTCCCCATCTGTTGACTCAGGGATCGAGACGTGGCTGTACGATCCGTTACAGGCATGCGGATAAGATGCCTGTCACCTCGATTGCTAGTGATACGAGGCCGTTGGGATCCAGCAAGGCGTTCCGTATTACCCTCCTGAACCCACCGGTTCCATATTCTGGTAACAGTCACTGGATCTCGACCAACGCGAGCAGCAATGTAGCGATAGATAAACCGTAATCGCGATAGGCTGCAATCCGACCTTTATCAAAATCGGAAACGTGATGGTAAGCATTTCTCCTCCTTACATGTGGCATGACAACAACGTTTTACCAGGCGACGCCGGTCAACTGCTGTTTGTGAATGAGAAATCGGTTGGAAACTTTCCTCAAGTCAGCACGTTGTAGGTGTCGTCACCGGCGCCAACCTTGTGTGAATGCTCTGAAAAGCTAATCATTTGCACATCACAGCATCTTCTTCCTGTCGGTTAAATTTCGCGTCTGTAGCACGTCATTCTCGTGGTGTAGCAATTTTAATGTGCCAGTAGTGTACCTCCATCCTTCATTCTCGTTAGTCTCATTGCCCATGACTGCAAATGGGACTTCTTCTAGCTCCTTTTTGCATGTCCAGTATTCATCATCGCGACCTAACATGTTGAGATCATCATCGCTAGTGACCAAGGGTCCTAATGAACTGAATGTGACTTCAACTGATTCCCGTGATGATCTCTGAATTTTAATTTGACCTATTGATTATCCACATGGCAGCCGTTTGCTTCAGGTGAAAAACTATTTGATATTGTTTTAAGTAGTCTATTCCTAAAATTACTTTCGCAACAAGATTTTGATAACCAAGAAGTTTGTGTTGTACTTATGCGATTGACATTCGGTTTCGGCCCTGACTTGCTTTTTAACTTCTGCACTTTTGTTTCTCACACTACCATGCACTCTCATTTCACGCATTTTAAATGCCTACTGTAAATTTTGCTTGTCACATGCCTCATATAATTCTTTGACAATCACTAATATCTGGCTCCCTCAAACCAGCACACATGGTACCAATCTACCATTAATATTTACGTTAGTTATAGAATAATCACAACTCCGTTCTTTACTTTCTTCTCCTACTAACCTACTTTGTCGCTCATGGAAATCGATGATAGTGTTCTGGGCACTTTCGTACACTCAACATCCCTGCCCACAGCTGGTGTTAGCAGTCAATTTCTCAGCCTGGCATTCTGCTCATCGCTCTGCATGTTATGCTGGATATTAGAGTTGTGAATCTCTATTACCGCCATTCACTCTATAAATCCACCATTGTCCCTTCTTTCATCATACCGCCACTCATCCAACGTATAAGGTATTGGCGAACAACATCACTGCAGCGGCCGGTCCCGGCGGAGGTTGGAGTCCTCCCTCGGGCATGGGTGTGTGTGATTGTCCTTAGGATAATTTAGGTTAGGCAGTGTGTAAGCTTAGGGACTGATGACCTTAGCAGTTCAGTCCCATAACATTTAAAAAAAAAAATCACTGCACCTGTTATTCCATCGCGTATCGTTTCAACCTGGTTGCTACTTGACTCTCCAACTCTGGATTGTCCTGCCACGTGCCTATTGATTCGAGATTCATTCACACAACTGCGACCTCTTTTCTTAATTCTTCAGTGACCCCTTGTGCCTCTTTCACAGATGACTTAACTTGTCATTAAATTCTCGCTTCTGAACATCAATTTTGTTTACTAAATTGTCCTGGATTTGTTTACTTTGCGCAACAATTTATTTGAATCTGCGTGTAAATTGATCCTTCTTTTATTTTCTTACGTTATTTGCTTTAGTTCATCATTCTTTCTGTCTTGCTCATGATTACTTTTCTTCATATCTTGTGTAAACGCTTTCATGGCAGGCCAGTGAGACGCAAGAAGTAGAGGCGAGGTCGACTCACGACCCATGTTATTGGATGTCATTTCCTCATTTACTGTAGCAATAGGTTCTGACGTTACCTGTCGGGCCTCGTGGTGGACCCCATTAACTGTCGAACTGGGCCCTAAACTGTCCCCACTGTTTTGTGTTTCTGTAGGCCGGCCTCCACGTGTCTTTGTTTCATAAACCAACTACCTGCAACGTTCTAGAGCTATCTGGCTCATCAATTCACCGTTGACTCTCCATGTTAACACCTCTATCTACGCTCTTCAGGGTACATTTATCTTGTTACACTACAATCATTCTAGTTAAACACCTAGCTATCGGCCGTGTCAAAGGCGATCCCAAGCAACTCTACAAATTTTTACTGCTGAAACACAGCTAACACTCGAACAGCTATCCCAAATGCAAAATGAGATTAGTAATCTCTAAAATAACTGAAATAATTACTCCCCCAAAGGTACAGTGCAGATGATAACACTATTCAAAATATCAAACTGGACCAGTACTAACCAGCGCTGAATCACAAGAAGGCTACAAGAAAATTATTTTCGTTAATTACATGCAAAAGTCAATTAACTTTATTTTTCCTGAATTTCTAGTAATTATCAAAGTTGTTATTTGTATTTATTACAAATTTCATCTCAATTACACAAAATATTCAGATCTGAAATTAAAACCAATGAATGCACAAGATTTCAAACTTTATGCGATATGTTCTAACTGCGGATCAGAATTTCCAGATTAACCAAAATTCTATGCAGGTGTCTCCAGTTCTTTCTGTGAAAGTGCAACTGACCTTTAGATATACCCCTTTCAATGTCAGAATGATGCACCTTGATGGGACGGGCAGATAGGCATTTAATAAAAACTGGTGTGGCGCAACGAGTAACTAATAAGACTGAGATGGCCCCTGGTGTTGTAACTCACAAAAGATAACAAACAATCTGATCGTCTAACTATGAAATGAAACAGTGGTCCACATTAATCTCTGTTTTTTACAAGTTCCATACTAAGATCATGAATCACAAATTATCTAATTTCAAACACGTACCCGACTGTTACAATCGTAGTTGCTGATGACTTCAATTTACCCTTATTATGTTGGCGAAAATTCAGATTTAAATCCGAAGGTACGCATAAAAAATCATCAGAAATTGTGCTAAAGGAGTTCGCTGAAAATTATTTCGAACATTTAGTTCATGAGCCCACTCGAATAGCCGGCCGGTGTGGCCGTGCGGTTCTAGGCGCTTCAGTCTGGAACCGCGTGACCGCTACGGTCGCAGGTTCGAATCCTGCCTCGGGCATGGTGTGGTGTCACCGCCAGACACCACACTTGCTAGGTGGTAGCCTTTAAATCGGCCGCGGTCCGGTAGTATACGTCGGACCCACGTGTCGCCACTATCAGTGATTGCAGACCGAGCGCCGCCACACGGCAGGTCTAGAGAGACTTCCTAGCACTAGCCCCAGTTGTACAACCGACTTTGCTAGCGATGGTTCACTGACAAAATACGTTCTCATTTGCCGAGACGACAGTTAGCGTAGCCTTCAGCTACGTCATTTGCTACAACCTAGCAAGGCGCCATTATCATTTGCTGTTTATCTTGTGATGCATGTACCGTCAGACCGATGTTCACCAATTATAGATTAAAATTAAGTATTCCAGAAGCTACGTACCTTTTTTGCTAGTCTCAATTCCTTGTCATTTTCCAGACCTCACGCCAGCCTGCGTGAGCTTAAACGCGTGCCTTTCGGCTTCCTGTCATAGTGGATTGGCTGTCTTGCCAGTCCACAACACATGGATGTGTGTGATGTCCTTAGGTTAGTTAGGTTTAAGTAGTTATACGTTCTAGGGGACTGATGTCCCATAGTGCTCAGAGCCAGCCACTCGAATAGTAAACGGTTGTGGAAGCACACTTGACCTCTTAGCATCCGGAGATAATATTGAGCATCAAACCAGAAGGTCGAAATTTAGCGCGGACTTCAATGTGAGATGCTAATAATAATTTCCACAACGAAACTTTGTCTGGAAACCTGGCAGGAAGTCCAAGCCTGGTCGTACGTAAGTATGCTAGCGGTAACACACAAGAAATGTCTTCCCTGAGCGATAGCAGTGGAAACATCGTCGATGACAGTGCTGCTGAAATAGAGTTGCTAAGCACAACCGTCAGAAATTCCTTCACCAAGGAAGACGATGTAGAAATGCCAGAATACTACACAAGTACAGCGGCCAACAAGGGTAACTTAGAAACAGATATCCTCGGAGCAGTGAAGCACTCAAATCACTTAATAAAAGCACATCTTGCGGTCCAGATTATATACCAATTAGGTTCCTTTCACATTATTCTGATGCAAAAGCTCCATCCTTAACAATCATATACAACAGCTCGCTCGAGGAAGGATCCTTACCTAAAGACTGGAAAGTTGCTCAGGTTATACCAATATTCAAGAAAGGCAGAAGGAATACCTCACTATATTACAGACCCACATCATTAACGCTGATATTCACCACGGTTTTGGAACATATATTGCGTCCGAACATGATGAATGACCTTGAAGAGAACGATCTGTTCGCACATAGTCAACATAGATTAAAAAAAAAAAAAAAAAAAATCGTTAACTAGCTCTTTCAACTCATGAAGTTTCGAGTGCTATCAAGGGATTTCAAATTGATTCGGCATTTCTAGATTTCCAGAAGGCTTCTGACACCGTACCCACAAGTGGCTTGTAATCAAATTGCGTGCTTATGGAATATCGTCTCTGTTATGCGATTGGATTCGTGATTTCCTGTCAGAGAGGTCACAGTTCGTAGCAACTGACGGAAGCTCATAGAGTAAAACAGAAGTGATTTCTGGCGTTCCCCAAGGTATATTATAGACCCTCTGCTGTTCCTTATCCATATAAACGATTTAGGAGACAATCCGAGCAGCCGTCTTAGATTGTTGCAGATGATGCTGACTAGTAAAGTCATCATAAGATCAAAACCAATTGCAAAACGATTTCGATATCTACGTAGTACGAAAATTAGCAATTGACCCTAAATAATGGAAGTGTAAGGTCATCCACATGAGTGCTAAAAGGAATCCGTTATACTTGGGTTACACGGTAAAAAAATCAAATCTAAAGGCCGCAAATTCAATTAAAAGTCTAGGAATTACAATTACGAATAACTTAAATTGCAAAGAACACAGCTAATATGTTGTGAGAGACGAACCAAAGACTGCTTTTTATTGGCAGCTTAGAAGATGCAACAGCTCAACTAAAGACACTGTATTTCCTACGCTTGACTGTCCTCTTTTTGGAGTTCTTCTGCGCGATGTGGGGTCCTCGCCAGATGAGGTGAACGGAGTGCATCGAGAAAGTTCAAAGAAGGGCCGCACGTTTTGTATTATCGAGAAATAGGGTAGAGAGTGTGACGGACAGGATTTGGGATGAAACTTCCTGGCAGATTAAAACTGTGTGCCCGACCGAGAATCGAACTCGGGACCTTTGCCTTTCGCGGGCAAGTGCTCTACCAACTGAGCTACCGAAGCACGACTCACGCGTGGTACTCACAGCTTTACTTCTGCCAGTATCTCGTCTCCTACCTTCCAAACTGGCAGAAGTAAAGCTGTGAGTACTGGGCGTGAGTCGTGCTTCGGTAGCTCAGTTGGTAGAGTACTTGCCCGCGAGGGGCAAAGGTCCCGAGTTCGAGTCTCGGTCGGGCACACAGTTTTAATCAGCCAGGAAGTTTCATATCAGCGCACACTCCGCTGCAGAGTGAAAATCTCATTCTGGAAACATCCCCCAGGCTGTGGCTAAGCCATGTCTCCGCTATATCCTTTCTTTCGGGAGTGCTAGTTCTGCAAGTTTCGCAGGAGAGCTTCTGTAAAGTTTGGAAGGTAGGAGACGAGATACTGGCAGAAGTAAAGCTGTGAGTACCGAGCGTGAGCCGTGCTTCGGTAGCTCAGTTGGTAGAGCCCTTGCCCGCGAAAGGCAAAGGTCCCGAGTTCGAGTCTCGGTCGGGCACACAGTTTTAATCTGCCAGGAAGTTTCATATCAGCGCACACTCCGCTGCAGAGTGAAAATCTCATTTAGGATTTTGGATGGCATAATTAAAACAAGGGCGCTTCTCGTTGCGTTGGGATCTTCTCATGAAATTTCAATCACCAACTCTCTACTCCGAATGCAAAAAAATTTTGTTAACGCCAACCTACATAGTGAGAAACGATCATCATAATAAAAAGGGAAATCAGAGGTCGCACGGAAAAATATAGGTGCTCCCTTTTTTCGCGCGCTGTTCGAGAGTGGAATAATAGAGAATTAGTGTGAAAGTGAAACTTGCTGCCAGATTAAAACTGTGTGCCGGACCGAGACTCGAACTAGCAGGAGAGCTTCTGTGAAGTTTGGAAAGTAGGAGACGAAGTACTGGCGGAAGTAAGGCTGTGAGGTCGGGGCGTGAGTCGTGCTTGGGTAGCTCAGTTGGTAGAGCACTTGCCCGCGAGAGGCAAAGGTCCCAAGTTCGAGTCTCGGTCCGGCACACAGTTTTAATCTGCCAGGAAGTTTCATATCAGCGCAAACTCCGCTGCAGAGTGAAAATTTCATTCCACTGTGAAAGTGATTTGATGAACCTTCTCCCAGGCACATTATAGGGTCTGTTCGATCACAAGAGATGCAGAGAATAAGAAAATTAACAATTGGTGACATGGAACAGTACTAATCTAACACTTACTTGTCCCAGCAAAGACTGAAGAATTTAGGTGAATGGGACAAGAAAATAACCTAAATGTGAATTATGGGAAGATAAATATGTGGTGGTCACACAATGATTGATTGTCTAAACCTCCCAGAAGAATGAAAAACTACAAATGTAACTAACATTGCCAGAGGAGTCATTAATGAACCTTCACTCGAGGAGAGTGTAGGACTGGGAGAATGAAGTAATCCTAACAGCCCTACAAATGCACGGCAAGTCTCACATCCTGGTCGCGCCCCTCCAAGTTCTCACCATATTCAGCACTCACAATCAGTTGTGTGGAGCGCAGCGAGCGCCATGGTCTGCTGCAAACTCTGTCACTCTCCAGATGTCAATACTAATGAAGGTTTTACGGTCTACCAGCCCCGTCAGGTGGTTTAAAATCCACGAGCTTTCGGCCAAGTACTTCTTGGACCACATCAACAACGTCCATGCCGCCCGCTGGTGGCCGAGCGGTTCTGGCGCTACAGTCTGGAACCGCGCGACCGCTACGGTCGCAGGTTCGAATCCTGCCTCGGGCATGGATGTTTGTGTTGTCCTTAGGTTAGTTAGGTTTAAGTAGTTCTAAGTTCTAGGGGACTTATGACCTCAGCAGTTGAGTCCCATAGAGCGCAGAACCATTTGAAATCATTTTTTGAACAACATCCATGACATCAAGTTCACGATGGAGATAGAGGCAGATGGTGCCTTGCCGTTCCTTGATGTCCTCGTCCGCCGCAAAGCAGCTGGGTGTCTCAGTTGCAGCGTTTACCGGAAACCCACCCACGCAGACCGATATGTGCACGCTAACAGCTATTACCATCCGTCGCAGGAAAGTTCTGTTCTAAGGACCTTAGTGCATCGAGCCGAAACCGTCTCAGATTCTGAAAACTTGCCGAAGGAGCTGAGCCACTTACGGAAAATATTCAAGGAAAACGGCTACAACAACCGTCAGATTTCGCAAGCTATCTTTCCGAAAACACGCAAGCGGAAAGACTCCATGGAGGACTCGTAGAAGTTTGCGTTCTTGCCCTTCTGTGGTTCAATAACAGGAAAGATAAGCCGGCTCCTAAAGAGGCATAAAATCGATTCGGTCTTCAGGGCTCCAGCAAAAATTTGACAACTCTTCAGGCCTGTGAAAGACGACGTAGGCCTCAGAACTCCAGCAGTGTATAAAATACCATGTGGGTGTGGGCGGTTCTATTTCGGACAGACTGTGCGTGCCATTGAACAGCACTGCGTAGAACACGAGAGATGTTTACCTCTACGATACCCAGAGAAATCAGCGGTAGCAGAGCATGCATTAGATAACGGTCATCGTAGCGCATTCGACGAGATATCCTTCTATTATCACATGGACTAACAGTTTTTGGGATAGCATAATAAAAGAAGTGATCGAAATAAAACTGTGTGACAACACGCTCAATAAAGACGGCGGCCTGCAGCTAACCACAGCGTGGGACCCGGCCATCGGAAGGTCGTAGCGGGCGCGGCGGCCGCACAATGCAAACATTACCATATTTGGTGCCGGAGCGGGTACCAGTGACGTCACGGAAGGAAGCGCGGCTATATAAGGACGGCAGCAGACTGTCACCACTTGACAATGGCAGAGGAGTACTCGGCGAAAGCTCGTGGATTTTAAGCCAATTGACCCGGCGGGAAGTCTGAGAAACATTTATTAGTACATATCGCCGTGAAACTGTGCACTCCTATATCCAGATGAAGTCTCTCAACCAAATAATCTATTCACAGTCCCTAGAAGAAGTCTCCTTCACCTCGACCTGAGTGAAGATCGTACATTCTAGCTTCCTACTCCTCACTACAAGCCCACGCAATCCGTGTGTGCCAATGAAAAACGCTCTGCAAAATGTTGCCCAATGGTTTTTGCTAACAAGACAACTACCTCCTTTCATAGCAAAAGTTCTCCAGCATTAACCACTCGTCACATACTCATACATGCAGTTCTTAAACAACTCTCCTACTCCTTAGATGCATTTGCTACTATAGACAAAACACTCGTCCCCATATTTACATTTCTCGAAAACTGGCGTCCCGGCATCTCCTACTCTGTTATTTTATTTTTAGATTAGCCAGTGAGAAGCCCTCTTACATGTAAATGAAATGGTTGTGTGGCGTTGTTGGCCGGGAAGCCCCGTTCGGGGGATTTCGGCCGCCGTATTGCAAGTCCTTTTTAGGTGACGCTACATCGGCGAATTAAAAAAAAAAAGAATCCATGTCCACAATACAGGTCTGTTGCTTCTCACGGAACGCCGAGATGTTTGTCTGCCTTCGAATTCCCCTCGACCAACATTCTCGGAAGGCGACACCTCGGCATAAAATAAGGTACCTTTGAAGAATATTATTGCAGATGGCACTCCTTGTAAAAACTATTTACTCTTCAAAGTGCAGGTGTTTGACACGCCCTGGACCCCTACCATGCAGCACGCATTATACAACGAACTGCAGGAATGCAATAACAGAGTCCGGGTCGCTGGCTGACAGCTGCCCTGAGCTGTCAGCTTGTCCTCCCCCCCCCCCCCCCCCCCTTGCACTTTCCTCTGAAACCTCCAGCGGGATCAGTCCTAACACCGAGTCAGTTGGGCCACTGCACCCAGCCTGGCGCCGGCCCGGGTGGCCGAGCGGTTCTAGGCGCTACAGTCTGGAGCCGCGCGACCGCTACGGTCGCAGGTTCGGGCTTGGATGTGTGTGATGTCCTTAGGTTAGTTAGATTTAAGTAGTTCTAAGTTCTAGGGGACTGATGACCTCTGGTGTTAAGTCCCATAGTGCTCAGAGCCATTTGAAGCCAGCCTGGCTCATCACGTACACAACTAAACTACAGAAAATATTACATGCAAAACAAGCACTGTGAGAGACAAAGCATTAATATGGTGGTACAAAGCTTAATCCTGCCAATCACAGACATAATTAATTACAAATGTTAATTATTTTGTTGTCAGAATGGAATTCAGATAGTAAAGATTTTAAATCAGTTTTGATTTTCACAGCAAAGGACCTGGAAGAGCACTTTAACCGAATGGAAGGTGTCTTTAAAGGAGAATGTAAGATGAACATCAACAAAAGCAAAACGAGGTTAAAAGAATGCAGTCGAATTAAATCAGGTGATGCTGAGAGAATTAGATTAGAAAATGAGACACTTAAAGTAGTAGATGAGCTTTGCTATTTGGGGAGCAAAATAACTGATGATGGTCGAAGAAGAGAGGATATGAAATGTAGACTGGCAATGGCAAGGAAAGCATTTCTCAAGAAGAGAAATTTGTTAATATCTAGTGTAGATTCAAGTGTCAGGAAGTCTTTTCTGGAAGTCTTCTTCTACTATATAAGTGAAACATGGACGATAAATAGTTTGGACAAAAATAGAATAGAAGCTTTCCAAATGTGATGCTACAGAAGAATGCTGCAGATTAGATGGGTAGATCACATAACTAATGAGCAGGTATTGAGTAGAACTGGCGAGAAGACAAATTTGTGGCACAACCTGACTAAAAGATGGGATCGGTTGGTAGGACATCAAGGGATCACCAATATCGTGTTGGAGGGAAGCGTGAGGGCTAAAAATCATAGAGGGAGACCAAGAGATGAATGCAATAAGCAGATTCAGAAGGATGTAGGTTTCAGTAGTTACTCAGAGATGAAGAAACTTGTACAGGATAGAGTAGCACGGAGAGCTGCATCAAACCACTCTCTGGACTGAAGGCCACAGCAACAACACATGAGACGTGCTAGAGTGGCAGTGGACTGCTGTGAACTCTGCAAGCCACTTCGTATTGTGTGGCGGAGGGAACTCCTTTCGTTTGCACTTCCTGGTTCCACTCACGAATGTTGTGTGGGATGGACAGATGTTGGTGAGTCTCCGCGTGAGCGCCAGTATCTCTGATATTTTCATCGTGCTCATTGTGGGTGACATGTGTGGAAGGACGTAATATATAGCTTGTAACGCTTATAACAGAGCGAGGTGGAATTATATTACTTGTCCTTTGCCACTCCTGATGCTAATACTAAAATTTTTCTTCTACGGCCTCTTATCATTAGTTATGGATATATTATTTGTACGCAAAACTACCTAAGTCTTAGTCGTGCAGTAGTTCACTAAACTTTATTATTCACAGTGTAATTCACAATCTGCTGACAACAGCAGCGTAAGTAGTTCACATGGAAACATTTTATACGAAGAAATATTCGTAGTTTACTATACTTGTGAAACATGTGCTCTTCAATATTCCACCCTGGTACAAATTTTTTCTAGATTGGCGTAGCTTATTTAAAAGCTCTTGATCTGCTCTTTCAGGCAAACGTTTTACTTTTCCTAAAAACTTAATCTTTCAAAAGTTATTCGTATTAAAAATTTTGGTTTTCCAGAATATTCCAACCTTATGACGCAATTCTTTTCAAAATCCCGTGCTATACCTAATTTTGTAGTCTAATTTTTGTGTTTCAAAAAATGTATACTTCTACTGAAATAACCTGTTACTTTATTAATTTATTTTATTAATTATTGGAATTAGAGAATTTCACCATCAAGAAAACTGTTGTCAAACTTCAGGAATCTGTGTTTGAATTAAAACATTCCTCTAATAAAGTAGCAGCTATTATTTTGTCTTTTACCAGTTACTCAGACTTTCGTTAAGAAATTTCCTTCACTGCTTATTGTCTCTGTGTAGCTTTCAATTTTTATTTCTTTTTTGTTAGTACCTAAAATGTAATAGCGCAGTATTTTACCTATTTGTAACTTCTGTAATACGTGCTACAGTAAAAATGGGTTTTGCACAAAGCAGCCGTTAGCGATTAGTAATCGCTGTGTAAAGTAACAAGTCAACTAGTCGTGGCTGAGGAGCGCCATGTAATTTTCCTTCAGTCGTGGAACAGTTGCCAATCGCCAATCGCCATTGACCATTGCCACTTCTGACCTTTTTGAAACTTCTTCTGATTGGTGTGGCATACCGGTCTGCATTACGATACTGATGCACATTCATCCTGAAAGGCTGATCATCAAATCAAATTTAGTGTTAATAAAGATGAAGAGAATGAAAAGCAAATTCTACACTGTTGCGCAACTTATTTAACAACGATTCACCACATTCAGTAACTACAGAAAGAAGACGAAAGAAGAAATTGGTCGGGGCAGAGGCATACGAAACAGAGCTGTAAGTTACACGGTCTCTGAATTTTAACAATAAAGCATTCCACGATACACAACGTCTCTGCTGAAACATGTGCCACGCGGCTTTGTTGAGCATTTCCGCAACGCCTTCTAGCTTACTCTCTGCTACAGATTCTGCCTGTTAAAATTACCAGACTGACGAGCAATACTTTAGACGTAGTCAGAAGAATGTTTACTAAGCCACCTTTTTTGCGAAGATGAGTTGAATTTCTTTAGGATTCTTCCAATAAATCACAGCATGGCATCTGTTTTTCTTACAAGTAGATTAATATGGTCATCCCAATTTCGGTCGCTGCGGACAATTACTTCGTAGTATTTGACGGTTATCACTGCTTCCAGCAATTTATCGTCATTTATCGTCGAATCGTAATTGATCTCTTTGCATATTTATGCAAAATACGTTACATTTATTTAAGTTCAGGGTACCTGACATTCACTGTAGTCGTCGATTCTCTGCAGATCTTTCTGCTGTCCGTTATACCGTTATGCCATTGCTGTTTTCCCCTAGACAACAACAATATCTCACAATGTCTCACGGAGTTCTCGACGTTATTCATTTTGTCGTTTATATTCATTGCCTGAAAAGAAAAGTGAAGCACCCAGAAGAGGTGAATGAAACGAAATGAAACATCTCGGGTTGAGAGGGCACGTGGAATTATCACACTTACACTACTGGCCATTAAAATTGCTACACCACGAAGACGACGTGCTACGGACGCGAAATTTAACCGACAGGAAGAAGATTCTGTGATATGCAAATGATTAGCTTTTCAGAGCATTCACACAAGGTTGGCGCCGGTGGTGACACCTACAACGTGCTGACACGAGGAAAGTTTCCAACCGATTTCTCATACACAAACAGCAGTTGACCGGCGTTGCCTGGTGAAACTAATTGTTGTGATGCCTCGTGTAAGGAGCAGAAATGCGTACCATCACGTTTCCGACTTTGATAAAGGTTGGATTGTAGCCTATCGCGATTGCGGTTTATCGTATCGCGACATTACTGCTCGCGTTGGTCGAGATCCAATGACTGTTAGCAAGATATGGAATCGGTGCGTTCAGGAGGGTAATACGAAACGCCGTGCTGGATCCCAACGGCGTCGTATCACTAGCAGTCGAGATGACAGGCATCTTATCCGCATGGCTGTAACGGATCCTGCAGCCACGTATCGATCCCTCCCATAACAGATGGGGACGTTTGTAAGACAACAACCATCTGCACGAACAGTTCGACGACGTTTGCAGCAGTATGGACTATCAGCTCGGAGACCATGGCTGCGGTTACCCTTCACGCTGCATCACAGACAGGAGCGCCTACGATGGTGTACTCAACGACGAACCTCGGTGCACGAAGAGCAAAACGTCATGTTTTCGAATGAATCCAGGTTCTGTTTACAGCATCATGACGGTCGCATCCGTGTTTGGCGACATCGCGGTGAACGCACATTGGAAGCGTGTATTCGTCATCGCCATACTGGCGTATCACCCGGTGTGAAGGTATGTGGTGCCATTGGTTACACGTCTCGGTCACCTCTTGTTCGCATTGACGGCACTTTGAACAGTGGACGTTACATTTCAGATGTGTTACGACCAGTGGCTCTACGCTTCATTCTATCCCTGCGAAACCCTACATTTCAGCAGGATAATGCACGACCACATGTTGATGGTCCTGTAGGGGCCTTTCTGGATACAGAAAATGTTCGACTGCTGCCCTGGCCAGCACATTCTCCAGATCCCTCACCAACTGGAAACGTCTGGTCAATGGTGGCCGAGCAACTGGCAACTGGCTGGTCACAATACGCCAGTCACTACTCTTGATGAACTGTGGTATCGTGTTGAAGCTGCATGGGCAGCTGTACCTGTACACGCCATCCAAGCTCTGTTTGACTCAATGCCCAGGCGTGTCAAGGCCGTTATTACGGCCAGAGGTGATTGTTCTGGGTACTGATTTCTCAGGATCTATGCACCCAAATTGCGTGAAAATGTAATCACATGTCAGTTCTAATATAATATATTCGTCCAATGAATACCCGTTTATTATCTGCATTTTCTCTTGGTGTAGCAATTTTAATAGCCAGTAATGTATTACATAACGGCGTCAAATCTACAAAGAGCTTCGCAGTATGAGCACTCTTACCACTATAAGGTTGCAATCTCACTGGCTCGGATGCATGCAGTAATGAGGTTGGAAAGGATGCTATAAAGCCGCTGTATCCTCTCCTGAGCCAAGCTGGCCACAACTGTTGTAACTGGTCTTTGATACTCTAGATACTGGCAGTAGGACGGACTTGACGTCGGAGCTGCACCTACACATGTTTTATGACGTACAGGCTGGGGATCTTGCTGGCCACAAGCGCACAGTTCGTAGAGACACGTGGCGCATTTGGATGAGCATAATTCTGTTGAAAACTGGCACCGAAATATTGGCACCACGTCCGTGACGTACCGTTGTCCAGTCAAAGTTCCCTCAGAAGCGTGACTTATAGTCACATACTATGACTCTCGACACCAGACGTCAGGAGTAACATCACAATGGCTATCTCAAAAACTGAAAGAATGGGGCCTCCTTCGAGGTCGCCATACTAGCCAACGTTGGCCATTCAGGATATTTTATCGCCGAACACAGTGCGACGACATTAATCAGCAGACTATGCTTCCTGGACACTGCACTAGTACAAACGGAGTTGACCGTGCTGTGGTGTTAACAGTAGCCTGTGGGTGGGACGATAATTCCCTAGTCCGGCAGCTGCCAGCCTTCAACAAATGGTACGGGATGACACAGAATGTTACTGGTTCTCGGATGGCAGGCGCTGATGTGAAGAGGTTAGAGTGTGCTTTGTGCACAACATGGGGATCCTTGGTTCACGATGAGTATGCCTACCCTCATGTTCCCATGCAGTCCAGCATGAGGCCACTGTCGCTTCATGCTTCAAAAACCTGGATATTGCACATTCGACCAGCCTGACCAAATGAAGACACATTAATGGGGTTGCTTACAAACTCTACAAGGCGCTGATAACGCTGTCTCAAACAAATACGCAGCGTTTCCGTGTCTTCCACAGTGATCCTGAGCATCTTGTCCTTGATATGCACTTCAGGCCTGGTAATTACATCAGCCACGAACAATACTTAATGCGATTATGGTGGCTGTTCCATCTGTCACAAAAAATTGGAGTTCTAACCATACACGTCAATGGAGTGTACGTATACGAAATTATAGACGATGAAAAAAATATGGACACACCAAAAACACAATACCTTACCATGCTTAATACGGTGTAGGGAACCCGTTGGCATTCAAAACAGCTTCCAGTCCTCTCGGGATAGATAAATACATGTTCTATATGATTTTCAAGAGTACCCTGTACCATTATTCCTGCAAAATAATTGCGAGCTCAGGTAACGATTGGCAACGGCCTTGCCATAGTGGACACACGGGTTCCCATCAGATCACCGAAGTTAAGCGCTGTCGGGCGTGGCCGGCACTTGGATCGGTGACCACCCGGGCCGCCATTTTTCGGGGTGCACTCAGCCTCGTGATGCCAATTGAGGAGCTACTTGACGGAATAGTAGCGGCTCCGGTCAAAGAAAACCATAATAACGACCGGGAGAGCGGTGTGCTGACCACACACCCCTCTTTTCCGCGTCCTCAGCTGAGGATGATACGGCGGTCGGATCGTCCCGATGCGCCACTTGTAGCCTGAAGACGGAGTGCTCAGGTAACGATAATGCAGATAGATAGCTATCATACACCAATCAAGCCAAAGTAGATTACAAAGTTTCAATAATATTGAGACCTGGTGACTGTGTTGGCCGGGGAAAATGCGACGATTCATCCTGGTAGTCATAGAACCAGACCTGGTCGATGCGAGCTGCGTGAACAGGGGCTCTGTCGACTTGCAACACAGCATCATCACTGGGGAGCAAACATATACCACGGGATGGAAATGATAGCCAAAATGGTCACGTAGTCCTTGGCAGTAATGTGACCTTGTACAGCAATCATGAGGCCCATGGATTACCACGTTATGGCTGCCCAAATCTTCACCGACTCCCCACCACATTTGGAACATGAACTCAACGAAAAATTGGAGCAGTCGTCCAAATGAGTTTTTCCCATTGCTTCAGCGTAACTTTCCTACCACCGGGTATTTGCATCACTGATGAGTGGTTTTGGACTTCCAGCTTGCTCTGCAGTGCGCTGCTGATGGAATTCCCTTCGTGTTATTTTGACACTGACAGGGTTCGCGAGTGCAACATTTAGGTCTGTAGTAACTTTTCAGCTGTCGTTTTCTTATTTTTCGTAACAATTGTCTTCGATGATTATATGTCACGATCACTGAACACAAAACTTCCTGGCAGATTAAAACTGTGTGCCGGACCGAGACTCGAACTCGGGACCTTTGCCTTTCTGGGCAAGTGCTCTACCAACTGAGCTACCCAAGCACGACTCACGGCCCGTCCTCACAGCCTTACTTCTGCCAGTACCTTGTCTCCTACCGTCCAAACTTTACAGATGCTCTCCTGCGAACCTTGCAGAACTAGCACTCCTGAAAGAAAGGATATTGTGGAGACATGGCTTAGCCACAGCCTGGGGGATGTTTCCAGAATGAGATTTTCACTCTGCAGCGGAGTGTGCGCTGATATGAGACTTCCTGGCAGATTAAAACTGTGTGCCGGACCGAGACTCGAACTCGGGACCTTTGCCTTTCGCGGGCAAGTGCTCTTGGAACACAGTTTTAATCCGTCAGGAAGTTTCATATCAGCGCACACTCCGCTGCAGAATGAAAATCTCATACTGAACACAAAGTTTCCTCCATGTTGTGACTTAGCGGATGATGTTTTTCAGCTTTCCATGTATGCGGTATAAATATTCGATGCGGTGCCTCTTGAAACACCAAACACATCGTCTATATTGTTTACGGAAGCACCAGACCATTCGCGCACCAACAACAGTGCTCACGTTCGAATTAACATAGCTCCGACGTAGTGCACTCACAACTACACAGAGCACGGTTCGTACGGCGACTGACATTTGAACATGTCGAGAGCATTGAACAGTTGCCGTTCGTGGTAAAATACAGCAGTGCAACCTGCATGTTTGGCTGGCACCTACACTTACGTTCAAGCAGGCGTTTTCCGCGTTGTTCCCATGTTTTTATCCAACCCCTGTACACTGTCATTGTACCATGTTTTCTGGATGCTTCAGTTTTTGAAATGATAATTAAATCAAGACCCGAAGCTGTCGACAGGAGTTGATATACATCATCGGGAACAGTTGAAAATCTGTGCCCCGACCGGGACTCGAACCTGGGTTCTCCTGCTTACATGGCAGATGCTCTATCCATCTGAGCCACCGAGGACACAGAAGATAGTGCGACTGCAGAGATTTATCCCTTGCACGCTCCCCGTGAGACCCACATTCCCAACTTAATGTCCACACACTACATTCGTAGTACCCCTGCCCATTACACTCTTAACTCGCGGCAGACAATCTTACCGGGTCCCGTAAGAGTTCGGGCAATGCGTGTGCATCCAGCACAGAAGAAGAAGGTCAATGGCCGATTAGTCTTAACTATATGAAGATGGTATTTGTTCTTTCGGGCATGTCCGAAAGAACAAATACCGTCTTCATATAGCTTCAGTTTTTTGTCAGGCAGTGTATATTGTAAAGAGTAACGGCGTACAACACCCCTTGCGGCGTTTGCAAAATTGTTTTTACATCTGACGATATCGCCCGATGTAATTGACCGATAAACAATTTTTATTGAAACAAATTGCATTTTTGTTTCACAATGCAACAGCTGTACTAGCAACAGGAACGCGTGTCGTTAGAGAAATCGCTTAATGGAGTTGAAATTTCATTTTTGGTCTGCAAATTATTTTCTGCACCTAGTCTCATCACTGCAGTGGCAAACAACGTATTTCTTTGTGTTCTCAGATTTCGCAATGTAACACATATCTCCGTGTTGCAAGGGATCCCAGACTTGGCAGGTGTTAGCCCAGAGAACTGTCCTTGATAGTCGTTGCGATCCGGTTTTTATTATACAACACGGTGGGCATCATGCCTTGTTTTACTCTTTACAGTTACATTTCTTTTAATCGTTTGTAGCGTGATGTAGTTTGTCCCGGCGGAGGTTCGAGTCCTCCCTCGGGCATGGGTGTGTGTGGTTGTCCTTAGGATAATTTAGGTTAAGTAGTGTGTAAGCTTAGGGACTGATGACCTTAGCAGTTAAGTCCCATAAGATTTCACACACATTTGAATATTTTTGTGATGTATTTTAGGAGGAATGCTTTTGTTTAAATCTCTGGAGCACGCCTTACTCTTTGAGATTCAGTTCTGTCGCTTGTGCAAATGTCGTGGTAAATTACTGGGGTCGCAAGCAACACAAAATCTACGATACCCGAGTTCGAGGATGCACTTCGTCCGACAAGAGAAGGGTACGCAGAAAAGTGGGACTCAGGTCTTCCGACGGTTACACGTCGGATGGCGAGCACCGTGCAAGGCACGAAAATAATTTGTTATAGAAACAGCTAAATAGAGATTGGTAGTTGTTTTTATAACATATAATACAATTATGGACCCGTCATGTTGCGAATTACTGACAAAATAGTACGATAGTGGTTGTCAGGAGGGAAGATGACGTCGATAACGTTTAAAGTTATGGATTTAGTTAGTATTCGGGAAGAATGTGCGTGTCGCGTTAGATAATGGGCGTATGTAACTATCAGCTCCACGTCAGCACAGCTTCCTTCCACCTAGGCGATGGTGACGGGGGGGGGGGGGGGGGGGAGTTAGCTTTAATACACTGCAGTACACAGTCCCGATCGATTCTTACCCGAGACTGTTGTCAAGTGATTAATATGGCAGAAGTAGAATGGTAATGTGATGTGACGCCATTCCAGAGCACCCACTCATACAAACACCACACATACCCACCCACCCACACATTAACAGCCACTTCCCCCCTCCCCCCGCCCCCCTCACACATACACAAACACACACACACACACACACACGTACGCAGGGTGACAATTATTGAATTATACGAAATAAAATCGTCATAACTTCAGAACGTTTTGCGTTCGGAAGTTCAAAGCGCATGGCTGGACGCTGGGCATGGTGGGAATTAGTATGCGCATTACGGTTTGGTTTAGCGACGAAGCCCACTTTCATTTGGATGGGTCCGTCAATAAGCAAAATTGGCGCATTTGGGGGACTGAGAATCCGCATATGGCGATCGAGAAGGCTCTTCACCCTCAAACGGTGACTGTATGGTGTGCAGTGTCCAATCACGGAATAATTGGTGCGACAATCCTGGATTTCTTCCCCATTATACAAACTGCCTGATTTAGACAACAGGTGGTTCATGCACGACGGAATTCGATTCCCTCGAAGCAGGAGAGTGTTTGATGCGCTGGAGGAGCACTTTAGGGACCGCATTCTGGTTCTGGGGTACCCAGAGGCCACAGGCATAGGCCTCGATTGACCGCCATATTCTCCGTATCTGAAAACATGCGACTCCTTTTTGTGAGGCTCTATTAAAGACAAGGTTGTAAGTAGGCTGTTTAGGTTTTATATTGGTAACGCCACGTAGCGCTCTATATGAAAATCACTGACTGTGCTGTGTGAAGGCTGCGGTTGGTTTGCATTGTTGGAGTATATGCTATTGTAGCGTTGGGCAGTTGGCTGTTAACAGCGCGTAGCGTTGCGCAGTTGGAGGTGAGCCGCCAGCAGTGGTGATGTGGGGAGTGAAATGGCGGAGTTTTGACAGCGGATGATCTGGACGTGTGTCTATCAGAGACAGTAAATTTGTAAGACTGGATGTCATGAACTGCTATATGTATTATGATTTTTGAACACTATCAGTAGTTAGTGATTTCAGTAGTTTGAATCTTTTATTTAGCTGGCAGTATTGGCGCTCGCTGTATTGCAGTAGTTCGAGTAACGAAGATTTTTGTGAGGTAAGTGATTTGTGAAAGGTATAGGTTAATGTTAGTCAGGGCCATTCTTTTGCAGGGATTATTGAATGTCAGGTTGCGTTGCGCTCAAAATATTGTGTGTCAATTTAAGCACAGTCATTTATAATTTTTCTAAGGGGACGTTTCAAGGTGTACAGCAGTAACACCGAAAGCACTTCTGATATGAAAACAGCCATTCAGGAGGTCATCGAGAGCATCGATGTTTCGACATTTCAGCGGGTCATGCAGAATTTCGGTATTCGTCTGCGCCACATCATCACCAATTGTGGTAGGCATATCGAACATGTCATAACTTAAATTCGAATATCTGTAGTGACGTTTAGATGTTGAATAAAGTATGTGAACGCCGTAGTTTGTTACTAATTTACGTTTTTTTCATAATATATGTATATGTACAGGATGTCTCATTTATCTTGACCACCCTAAATAACTGTTTGTCCAGATGCAAATTACAAAATGTTTCAAGCAAATGTTCTTTAGCCGTCAGGGGGACATCAATCAGCATGACTCCCTTCGTTGTAGCTTTGTTTTTTTACAAAGATATGAACAGTGGTATGACTTTTTTAAATGGCGCCCCGTATTTTTTACTCGTTAATTCATTTCCTCTCCTAAAGACCTATTCAAAAATATATCGCAGAGTACCATTCACTGAAACACAACGTTATTAATTACATAACACAACATTGACGCTCCCAGCTCTTAGTGCAGGTACTCGGGGTAATGGAACACATCCACGTGCTTACGTTGACAAACGTAAACGTAAGTAGAATGCACACTCGTCATTCCGTCGATCATCGTCTGTTGAAGAGTTGTGTGAGTAGAATGTACACCAACGAAGAGGAGGTAGATATGCTTCTCACCTATGGGGATTGTAAGTTAGCAGAACAGTAATTACAATACTGTATTCTTATGTACGGGTACATTTAGTACAGTAGTTTAGTCATTTTAAATACTATAGTGTAGAGTAGGCATACAGTAAAGGCTGTCCTTCGTACAAACTGCATCGACATAACGTTTCTTTTATTGTTGTTGTTGTTGTTGTTGTTGAAGGTGGCGAAATACTATGCAAAAATGGTTCAAATGGCTCTGAGCACTATGGAACTTAACATCTGAGGTCATCAGTCCCCTAGAAGTTAGAACTACTTAAACCTAACTAACCTAAGGACATCACACACATCCATGCCCGAGGCAGGATTCGAACCTGCGACCGTAGTGGTCGCGCGGTTCCAGACTGACGCGCCTAGAAACGCTCGGCCACAACGGCCGGCAAATACTATGCAGGCAGCGGAACTGTACAGAGAGCGGAATCCTGACAAGAATCCACATTCCCGACGGATGTTTTCTCGTCTTGTTGCGACCCTTCGGGAAACGGGAAGTTTCAACCCACGACAACGCAATCGGCGTAGCACTCGTACACACGAAGCTGCCGAAGTTACTGTTCTCGCTTCCGTTGCTATGAATCCATATGTGAGCACACAGCAGCTTGAACACGAGACTGGCATTCCTAAACCAAGTGTACATCGTATTCTTACATGTCACCGGTTCCATCCTTACCATGTACACCTCCATCAAGAATTGCATGGGAATGATTTCCAGAATCGTGTACAGTTCTGTCAGTAGGCACAGCAGCAAATCCTCTCCAACCCGAACTTCTTCTCCAAAGTTCTATTTACCGATGAATGTTCCTTCTCAAACAAAGGACAGGCAAATACAAGGAACATGCATTACTGGTCCAGCGACAACCCACGATGGCTTCGACAGGTGGAACATCAGCGTCAATGGAGAGTTATCATCTGGTGTGGGATGCTTGGTACTACACTTATTGGCCCTTATTTTATCAATGGTAGTCTAAACAGCACAGTGTATGGCAACTTCCTTCAACGAATTCTTCCTCCTCTTCTGATTGAAGTGCCGCTAAGAACCAGATTGCTTATGTGGTATCAACACGATGGATGTCCAGCACATAATGCCTTGCGTGCATGTCTGTTCTGAACTGAAGGTATCCTGCCAGACGGATTGGTCGAGGAGGAACAGTAAGTTGTCCTGCTGGATCTCCTGATTTAAATCCTCTGGACTTTTTCCTTTGTGGATGCATTAAAGACGTTGTCTGTCGCGATGTTCCAACAACTCCAGAGGACATGCAGGAACGTATCGTGCTTGCTTGTAATTCTCTTCAGAAGGCAATACTGGAAGCAGTAAATAATTCTTTCATTCAACGAGTGTACCAGTGTATCGGTGTCCAGGCTCACCACTCTGAGCTCCTTTGAATGTTCTAATCCTGGGCAATGGTACAGGAGAGTCAAAGTCAATTTTGTGTTACGTTTTTACTTGATTTTCATTTGTTTTTTGATAACTCCAGAAAGTGGACGAGTTTGTGATCCCGGGCTCAAAATCAGTGTTGTGTTATGTAATTAATGACGTTGTATTTCAGTGAATGGTGCATTGTGATACAGTTTTGAATAGGTCTGTAGGAGAGGAAATGAATTACCGAATAAAAAATACAGGGTGCCACTGAAAAAGGTCATACCGCTGTTCATAGCACTGTAAAAAACAAAGCTACAACGAAGGCAATCATGCTGATTGATGTCCCCCTGACGGCTAAAGAACATTTGCTTGAAACATTTTGTAATTTGAGTCTGGACAAACAGTTATTTAGGGTGGTCAAGATAAATGGGACACCCTTTATATATGTCTCACGCTGTTCTTTTCTCCTGTAGCTCTCTTATTTACAACCGATGTATCTCGACTGAGTGGTGGCAGGCGGCGTTTTCAGATGAATCACGTTTCGTGCTACATCGGATAGATGACCGTTGCCGTGTACGGCCCTACAACAACCGTCGGAAGGGCCAAGACCGGAGAAGGGAGCGTAATGGTATGGGAAATGTTTTCGTGGCATTCTCTGGGTGATCTGTTCATCAACGTATCAACACAATCTATTCTTGGGTATCACGTCCACGCCTTCAGGTAGTCTGTTCTTTACTCGGCACGTTAGTATCTAGCTGCAGGACAATACAATGTGTCACCCAGCCTGTAGTGTACGTGGGTAGTTCGAAGGGCACCAAGATGAGTTACATTACTTCTCTGGCCGCCAAACTCCCCGGATTTAAACGCAATGGAAAATGTGTGGGACCACGTCGATCGGACTGTTCGCACCGTGGATCCTCTACCAATAAACACATCGCAGCTGGCCACGGAAATGGAGTTGGCGTGGCTCCCACGTCCCTGTCGGTACCTCCCAGAACCTCCTCAACACTCTTCCTGCATGAGTGCGCTGCAAAAGGTAGTTATTCAGCCTTTTGACAGCTCGTCACTTTAATGTGACTGGACCGTGTTTACCAATTACGTGTAGACCAAGTAATTTCATTGTTTATTTTGCCTTCGACCTTACCCAAAACTGCGCAAACAGTGCTTTTTTTGCGCAGATTCTCAGTCCTGCGCTGGAGTGCAGAATTCCGATATTTATTGTTGGTATGCTGCACATCGAGAGGATTTCTATTGTTGACTTCAACAGAGCTGATTCTTGGTTATCTTTCACATAGTCTTCTTTCACTGCTTCACTTGCAACAGTCCTCTAAGACCTGTTTTTCTGAGCAAATACAGCCTATCGACGTCACTGCCAACGTGGAGAGCATGGTGAACTGTATTTACAGATTATCCACTTCAACTGCTATTACTGCTACCGCTACTACTACCATTACTGCTACTACTATTGTTATTACCATGCTCAGGCAGGATGCTGTAATCAACTAAACCAAGTAACAACTTCTAAAAATGTTAAAAACAAACTATATCATATAAATAGCTACAGTATGACAAAGGAAAGCTATAAATAAATAAATGAAATATACAGTTGGCAGGACAGCAAGTACTAACTGCAACAGTGACGAAATGGGCACTCTAGATTCTGTTTCACTAGTTTTTTTAATCTATCGTCTTTCTGAACGTGCCCATACAATCATCTCAACACAGCAAATATTATATTACACATTATAGCTTGTTCTGACAACTGAAAGTAAACATTAGTTTAAGTCGTACCCTGGTACGAAGCTACGTTGGCTTGACGAAGGACTGATTCCAACATAAAACAAGTTTTACGACTACGGTATACTGGAACGAGTAAACAAGACTAAAATACAGCAACAGATACACAGACCTAGTATGTTGTAAATATTCTACTGGTAACACAATAAGAAATGATAAATCGTCTTTCGTACACATATAAGATATTACCAATAAAATCCATACTAATGGATGTATTTCTAAATTACCGATAAAATATTCTTTTGTATGTCCTGCAAGAATTGTTACAAAAGCTGCGGATAGAGAATTGAATATTTGAGTAGGTCTATAAGTACAATTAAACAGAAGGGAAAAGGAGTTTGCAAGAATTAGATTTTGGTGTAACAGCTGTATAGTTGCACCAGTATTCAGACATACACACATAGGAGTTTCACTAACCTGAAGACCGAGCAGGGACCGTTAGTCAAATTTCTTGAGGCATTATTGCTTACGGCATAGAGTAATAATAGACTTTGATATTCAAAATCATGTATCCAATCTGTCCCAGGGAATCTAAGGCGCCGGCCGGTGTGGCCAAGCGGTTCTAGGAGCTTCAGTCTGGAACCGCGCGACCGCTACGGTCGCAGGTTCGAATCCTGCCTCGGGCATGGATGTATGTGATGTCCTTAGGTTAGCTAGGTCTAAGAAGTTCTAAGTTCTAGGGGACTGATGACCTCAGATGTTAAGTCCCATAGTGCTCAGAGCCATTTGACCCATTTTTGAATCTAAGGCGCAGCTATAATCAACAGATACCACAGGAAATACGAAAAAGGCGACTAGCTCTGTGTAATGTCTCTTGCAGCGGTCTCTACGCGATATTTTCAGAAATTTTATAAATTATATAACTCAGTACATATCTCGAAATATCTCTTCTTATCTTACCGATTATCAGTGCAAAGTAGTTTCAAGCCCAATTATTCCTTGGAGCGTCCATTTACTCCGTGGAATAGCTTCTCTGCTATCTATGTTTTCTCTTATGAAAAGAATGAAGGAATTCTTGCCAATTAGTCGTGAAAGGAGGAGGATATATATGTATCTATTGTTGAGCTAGTCGCCATCTTGATGAGATTCTGTATGAGAAGGAATTTAATACCTGAACTAAACTAAAGTAAGTGTGTTCGCGTATTATTTAACTGATTATTATTGACAGTGTCTGCTTACTACGCTGTGTTGCACGGGATCAGTGGGGAACGTCTGATTTAAACTGGACGAACATGCCGTTTTGTATGCTTAAGATATCCAGTTACTTCAAATAAATAGGCTAACACGGTCTTACCAGCAGATCTCCGGTCTTCCCCATGTGATCACCGAAAGTTAATAATTATTACAAATGTTTCCAGGAGATCGACTGACAATTTTCGTCGCACCGAGACTTCGAAATTGCTTCACTGCCTTATGGAATTTAAGTTAAGCTCAATTTAATCAGGATAGAACAGTATTGAACTGTGTGAATGTGATAAACCTGCTTTGTGAATGAAAATTCCCTTAACATACGCATGTTTTTGCTATCCTGATCAGTGAAACTAAATCAGGCCGGTATGAGAGAGGTTTTTAAATTTTAGAACCACACACAAAAAAAAATATTTAATCTGGAAACGAGCAAGAAGTCACATAGCTCTACTAACGCTTGGCCCAGCAACGGAACAGTGTAGGATGGTAAGATAGACAAATACATAAAAATGCGACGATTATGCTTGGGGCACATCATAGTGTAGTTGTTTAAGATGTCACGTTTTTTAGAAGTCACCAGTATCAGGGAGCCCTTCTGAGCCACGACGTGGTGTCTGTGAAGACAGAACGGTGTTCACTCTAGAGTCTGGAACGTCCCTTCGTCTCGTCCTCGGACCTTCTGTGAAGCCACGCGTAGTCTCGCTTGCAGCCGCGAGCGGAATCCAGGACTACTTGCTGTATTGCGGAAAGGATTTGCGCGGGAACATTTATTGGTGTATCTGGGTTAGTCCTCTGCATTGTTACACAACTAAATGTGTAAATTTAAGTGGAATAGCAGCACACGAGGTTTCTTTGGGTGGAAACCACAGGGCTCTTGATATTACACACAAATTTTATTTCAAATACTTAACGATAGATGATAGTAGCAAAACAAGACAGATTCTTCCACGAACAATATGGACCTCAACTTAAAACAAAAAAAGCCGGCTATCTGGGTTAGTCCTCTGCATTGTTACACAACTAAATGTGTAAATTTAAGTGGAATAGCAGCACACGAGGTTTCTTTGGATGGAAACCACAGGGCTCTTGATATTACACACAAATTTTATTTCAAATACTTAACGATAGATGATAGTAGCAAAACAAGACAGATTCTTCCACGAACAATATGGACCTCAATTTAAAACAAAAAAAGCCGGCCGGAGTGGCCGTGCGGTTCAGGGCGCTACAGTCTGGAGCCGAGCGACCGCTACGGTCGCAGGTTCGAATCCTGCCTCCGGCATGGATGTGTGTGATGTCCTTAGGTTAGTTAGGTTTAATTGGTTCTAAGTTCTAGGCGACTGATGATCTCAGAAATTAAGTCGCATAGTGCTCAGAGCCATTTGAACCATTAAAACAAAAAAGAATCTGGCGAAAACAACCTTAACTTAAGTATTCAATAAAAAAGTCTGTAAAAAGCAACGGTAACAGCAGTAATTCAGGCTTCTATATCTACAGCTACATGATTACTCTGCGACTCACAATAAAGTGCCTGGCAGAGGGTTAATTGAACCACCTTCAAGCTGTCTCTCTACCGTTCCACTCTCGAACGGCACGCGGGAAAAACGAGCACTTAAATTTTTCTGTGCGAGCTCTGATTTCTCTTATTTTATTGCGATGATCATTTCTCCCTATGTAGATGGGTGCCAACAGAATGTTTTCGCAATTGGAGGAGAAAACTGGTGATTCAAATTTCATGAGAAGAATCCGTCGCAACGAAAAACGCCTTTGATTTAATGATTGCCACTCCAGTTCAGTATCATGTCTGTGACACTATCTCCCCTATTTCGCGATAATACAAAACGAGCTGCCCTTTTTTGTACTTTTTCAATGTCATCCGTCAGTCCCACCTGATGCGGAACCCAGACCGCACAGAATATTTACTTCGTCTTCTTTGGTGAAGGAGTTTCGGAAAACCGTGTTTAATAACATAAGATACAGATATCTTATCTAAATTATTTTGCACGTTGTTTTGATCATCTGATGACTTTACAAGGCGGTAAATGACAGAATCATCTGCAAGCAATCTAAGACGGCTACTCAGATTATCTCCTATGTCGTTAATATAGATCAAACAATAGAGGGCCTGTAACACTTCCTTGGGGAACGCCGGATATTACTTCTGTTTTACTCCAGAATAGGGCGGACAAGCGTGGTGTGAGCAGTCTCTTTAGTAGACCTGTTGCACCTTCTAAGTGTTCTGCCAACGAATCGCAGTCTTTGGTTTGCTCTACCCACAATATTATCTATGTGATCGTTCCAATTCAGGTAATTTTGTAAATGTAATCCCTAAGTATTTAGTTGAATTTACAGCCTTCAGATTTGTCTGACTTATCGCGTAATCGAAATTTAGCTGATTTCTTTTAGTACTAATGTGAATAACCACACTTTTCCTTATTCAGGGCCAATTGCCACTTTTCGAACCATACAGATATCTTATCTAAATTATTTTGCACGTTGTATTGATCATCTGATGACTTTATAAGGCGGTAAATGACAGCATCATCTGCAAGCAATCTAAGACGGCTACTCAGATTATCTCCTATGTCGTTAATATAGATCAAACAATAGAGGGCCTGTAACACTTCCTTGGGGAACGCCGGATATTACTTCTGTTTTACTCGATGATTTTCCGTCTCTTACTACGAACTGTGACCTTTCTGACAGGACATCACGAATCCAGTCGCACAACTGAGGCGATACTCCGTAGGCACGCAGTTTGATTATAAGACGCTTGTGAGGAACGGTGCCGAAAGCCTTCTGGAAACCTAAAAATATGGAATCAATTTGACATCCCCTTTGATAGCACTTATTACTTCATGAGTGTAAACAGCTAGTTGTGTTTCACAAGAACAATATTTTCTGAAACCGTGCTGACTCTGTGTCAATAAATCGTTTTCTTCGAGGTACTTCATAATGTTCGAATACAGTATATGTTCCAAAACCCTACTGCAAATCGAGGTTAGTGATATAGGCCTGTAATTCAGTGGATTACTCCTACTTCCCTTTTTGGGTATTGGTGTGACTTGAGCAATTTTCCAGTCTTTAGGTACGGATCTTTCTGTGAGAGAGTGGTTGTATATAATTGCTAAATATGAAGCTATTTTATCAGCATACTTTGAGAGGAACCTGACTGGTATACAATCTGGACCGGAGGCCTTGCCTTTATTAAGTGATTTAGTTGCTTCGTTACACTGAGGATATTTACTTCTATGTTTCTCATCTTGGCAGTTGTTCTTGATTGGAATTCAAGAATATTTACTTCGTCTTCTTTGGTGAAGGAGTTTCGGAAAACCGTGTTTAATAACTCTGCTATAGTGGCCCTGTCATCAGTGACTTCACCGTTGTTATCGCTCAGTGAAGGTATTGATTGCGTTTACCACTGGTGTGTTTAATGTA